>NW_024080557.1:3750845-3805775 GCF_014754425.2 Oryx dammah | reverse complement strand
TAAAACCAGCTTGAACATCAGGGAGTTCACGGTTCACGTATTGCTGAAGCCTGGCTTGGAGAATTTTGAGCATTACTTTACTAGCATGTGAGATGAGTGCAATTGTGCAGTAGTTTGAGCATTCTTTTGCATTTCCTTTCTTTGGAATTGGAATGAAAACTGACCTTTTCCAGTCCTGTGGCCACTGCTGAGTTTTCCAACTTTGCTGGCATATTGAGTGCAACACTTTCACAGCATCATCGTTCAGGATTTGAAATAGCTCCACTGGAATTCCACCACCTCCACTACCTTTGTTCGTAGTGATGCTTTCTAAGGCCCACTTGACTTCACATTCCAGGATGTCTGGCTCTAGATGAGTGAACACATCATCATGATTATCTGGGTCGTGAAGATCATTTTTGTACAGTTCTTCCATGTATTCTTGCCACCTCTTCTTAATATCTTCTGATTCTGTTAGGTCCATACCATTTCGTCAATTTAATTATTTCCTCGCTAAATTGAAGTTATTTATACTAGTAAGGTGGAGAAGGCAATGGCACCCCACTCCAGTACTCTTGCCTGGAAAGTCCCATGGATGTAGGAGCCTGGTGGGCTGCAGTCCATGGGGTTGCTCGGAGTCAGGCACGACTGAGCGACTTCACTTTCGCTTTTCACTTTCATGCATTGGAGAGGGAGTTGGCAACCCACTCCAGTATTCTTGCCTGGAGAATCCCAGAGACAGAGGAGCCTAGTGGGCTGCTGTCTATGGGGTCACACAGAGTCGGACACGACTGAAGCGACTTAGCAGCAGCAGCAGCAGCATAGTAGTAAGGAGATCTGCCCTGGGTGTTCTTTGGAAGGAATGATGTTAAAGCTGAAACTCCCATACTTGGGCCACCTCATGCGAAGAGTTGACTCATTGGAAAAGACCCTGATGCTGGGAGGGATTGGGGGCAGGAGAAAAAGGGGACGGCAGAGGATGAGATGGCTGGATGGCATCACTGACTTGATGGACATGAGTTTGAGTGAACTCCGGGAGTTGGTGATGGACAGGGAGGCCTGGCGTCCTGCGATTCATGGGGTCGCGAAGAGTCGGACATGACTGAGCTACTGAACTGAACAGCAGTGGCCACAGGACTGGAAAAGGTCAGTTTTCATTCCAATCCCAAAGAAAGGCAATCACAAAGAACGTTCAAACTACTGCACAATTGCACTCATCTCACATACTAACAAAGTACTGCTCAGAATTCTCCAAGCCAGGCTTCAACAATATGTGAAACATGAAATTCCCAATGTTCAAGCTGGATTAGAAAAAGCAGAGGAACCAGAGATCAAATTGCCAACATCTACTGGATCATCAAAAAAGCAACAGTGAAAGTCACTCAGTTGTGTCTGATTCATTGTGACCCCATGGACTATACAGTCCATGGAATTCTAAAGGCCAGAATACTGGAGTTGGGTAGCCTTTCCCTTCTCCAGGGGATCTTTCCAACCCAGGGATCAAACCCAGGTCTCCAGCATTGCATGTGGATTCTTTACCAGCTGAGCCAAAAGGGAAGCCCAAGAATACTGGAGTGGGTAGCCTATCCCTTCTCCAATTGATCTTTCCAGCCCAGGAATCAAATGGGGTTCTCCTGCATTGCAGGTGGATTCTTTACCAACTGAGCTTCCAGAAAAACATCTACTTCTGCTTTATTGACTACACCAAAGCCTTTGACTGTGTGGATCACAACAAACTCTAGAAAATTCTTAAAGAGATGGGTATACAGACCACCTTCCCTGCCTCCTGAGAAATCTAGATGAAGGTCAGGAAGCAACAGTTAGAACTGGACATGGAACAGCATACTGGTACCAAATTGGGAAAAGAGTACATCAAGCCTGTATATGGTCCTCTGCTTAGTTAATTTATATGCAAAGTCATGCAAAATGCCAGGCTGGATGAAGCACAAGCTGGAATCAAGATTGCTGGGAGAAATATCAATAACCTCAGATATGCAGATGACACCACAA
The DNA here is from genome assembly GCF_014754425.2 of Oryx dammah. Classification (NCBI taxonomy): domain Eukaryota; kingdom Metazoa; phylum Chordata; class Mammalia; order Artiodactyla; family Bovidae; genus Oryx; species Oryx dammah. Next base: position 3,803,786 of record NW_024080557.1, on the reverse strand, counting down.
TTATGGCAGAAAGCGAAGAAGAACTAAAGAGCCTCTTGATGAAAGTGAAAGAGGATAGCGAAAAAGTTGGCTTAAAACTCAACATTTAGAAAACTAAGATCATGGCATCTGGTCCCATCACTTCATGGCAAATAGATGGGGAAACAATGGAAACAGTGAGAGACTTTATTTTTCTGGGCTCCAAAATCACTGCAGATGGTGACTGCAGCCATGAAATTAAAAGACGCTTACTCCTTGGAAGGAAAGTTATGACCAACCTAGATAGCATATTCAAAAGCAGAGACATTACTTTGCCAACAAAGGTCTGTCTAGTCAAGGCTATGGTTTTTTCAGTAGTCATGTATGGATGTTAGAGTTGGACTATAAAGAAAGCTGAGTACCTAAGAATCGATGCTTTTGAACTGTGGTTATCGAGAAGATTCTTGAGAGTCTTTTGGACTGCAAGGAGATTGAACCAGTCAATCCTAAGGAAATCAGTCCTGAATATTCATTGGAAGGGCTGATGCTGAAGCTGAAGCTTCAATACTTTGTCCACCTGTTGAGAAGAACTGACTCATTGGAAAAGACCCTGATGCTGGGAAAGATTGAAGGCAGGAGGGGAAGGGGATGACAGAAGATGAGATGATTGGATAACATCACTGACTCGATAGACATTGGTTTGAGCAAGCTCTGGCAATTGGCGATGGACAGGGAAGGCTGGTGTGCTGGAATCTATGAGGTGGCAAAGAGTCGGACATGACTGAGCGACTAAACTGAATTGAACTGAACAGTATATCACAGTTTTTAAGTTGCAGGATATAGAAAGAGAATAATAAATATCAGGGAAGACCTTTGAATCTTCTGGAGTTATGTATTAATGTATTTTCAATTGTGTGGAGGATAGCTGTATCTTGTTAGATGGAAACATGACTTTGTTATTGGTGCAATTCAGATAGTAAGTATGGTTTACTGATATGTGTATGTGTACCAAGTTGATAAGGGGTTGGCAATGATAGTTATTTGTTTATTTTTTGACCACCAACTTGTCAAATCTTCAGTCAAGTGCAAATGAATGTGTTGCTCTGAAGGCACTTTTTACATGTGCTTAGCATATTAAAAAACAGAGATATTACTTTGCCAACAAAGGTCTGTCTAGTCAAGGCTATGGTTTTTCCAGTGGTCATGTATGGATGTGAGAGTTGGATTGTGAAGAAAGCTGAACGCTAAGGAATTGATGCTTTTGAACTGTGGTGTTGGAGAAGACTCTTGAAAGTCCCTTGGACTGCAAGGAGATCCAACCAGTCCATTGTACAGGAGTCCAGTCCTGGGATTTCTTTGGAAGGAATGATGCTAAAGCTGAAACTCCAGTACTTTGGTCACCTCATGCGAAGAGTTGACTCATTGGAAAAGACTCTGATGCTGGGAGGGATTGGGGGCAGGAGGAGAAGGGGACGACAGAGGATGAGATGGCTGGATGGCATCACCAACTCAATGGACATGAGTTTGAGTGAACTCGGAGTTGGTGATGGACAGGGAGGCCTGGCCTGCTGCGATTCATGGGGTCGCAAAGAGTTGGACACGACTGAGCTACTGAACTGAACTGAACTGAACTGAAAGTCAGCTGACTTTAAGTAAAGAGACATTAAGTAAAAGAAAGAGATTATTATCCCAGATAATCTTGGTTGGCCAATTGGACAGGCTGAGAGGCCTTAAAAGCAGGGCCTTAAAACCTGAAATTTCCCTAAGAGAAGATGAAATTCTGCCTGAGAATAGCTTAAATCCATGCTGGATAGTTCCAGTGTACCCTCTCTGATGGCCTGTCCTGAATATATTAGTCTTGTCTAGCTAGCCTCTATGATTGTGTAAGCCACTCTATTGCAATAAATGTCTTACTATATATCTAACTACTTCCATTACTTTGGTTGAACCCAGACTGGTACAGTAGGCCTTGAAGCATTTGAATAAAGAGTGGGAAGAAGAAATGTTAAGCTAGAAAATAATCAAATTTTATTTATTTAGGGGATATTCAAGATAGCTGATATGCACCAAAGCATTTAATGAGCTGTAAAAATTATTATTAGCTTGAGACAAGACTGGTAAAAGAGGCTAACAATAAGAAAGCAAGTTTTTATATAGAAAAGACTAAGAAGAGATTAAATAAAAATAGCAACTTGATTATTATAAAAACAAATTTAGTTTTCTTGGTAAGCCTCACGTCCCTTCCATGGAAATACACTTTCTCTCATTTCTTTTTCATGAAGATGACTCTGAGAGCAATTTAAGGACGATCCTAAACTGTTTGTGTTTACATCAGTACAAATACCCCAGGATGTATTACTCCTAGGAAGTCTAAAGTAATTATGTGGGATTCATAATGTTTTCTGGGAAGATGCTGAAGATTTATTTCTGAGGTTTTGGGAGTTTTAGTGTATCAGCAGGTAGAAAAATATATATATATATATATATATATTTTTACTCTTTTTGAGTTTACCTTGTGAAGAGCAATGACACTGTGTTTTCATCCCAAATAAAATTTCTCCCTCTTATTACTACTCCCTACTGATTAGATTATTGCCTGCAGTGCTATATGTTTTATTTTTTCCAGTCCATGTTTCATTAACTGAATCAAGGGGATGTCAAGATTTTTCCTCACTTTTCCCCATTTACTTAGTATATTCTGTCTTACAGTTAACATTAGTTCCTCCCATGTACTAGCAATTGGTAGCTTTTGGTTTTAATTTTCTAAGCCATTATGAGATTGCTCTTTCACTGAAAAGGCTTCTCATTGGTCATCTGGGTCCAGATGAAGGAGATTTTCTGAGGAGTCACCCTATACTCTCCTTTTGAGGACAAGAAGAGTTAATTTGATTTCAACTAACATGAATCAACTACTTGCCTTTACTAAATCTCCCTAGTCCTGTCTCTAAACTCTGTTTCTGGCACTATTTCACTTTGACCATTTCTTTCCATTCTTATTTCTAAAATTACCCTACCCAGCTTAAGTGTCACTTCACTCAGAGATTTTAATTTGCTAATTCAACTAGAAGTGCTTTATTTTTCTTGTGAATCCCTAGAGCTGTGGCGGCAAGTATATTTCCGCTACAAACATCACTAAGAATCATGGCATTCTTCTCCAAACTGAGCTGTGACCCCAGAATCCTTATTAACACAGCAACGTATGTAGTTACACTGGAAATGAAGACTAACTGTGATCCTATCGTGCTTCTCAGACCTGAACCTATAGGAAGCTCCTTGAAGTAGGCACAATCATCTTTAGATTTATATTTCTCACAATATGTAACACAATAATTTGAATGTGTTAAACATCTAATTTAATACAGCTATGTCCCATTTATGGACATAATGACCTGTTCCTCAAAATCAGACAATCTGAATGAAAATGCTAACTAGAAATTTACTTTCCAATTATTTATTTGGGAAAAAAGTATCAGCCCCATACTCCCAATGTTTTAAAAAACAATAAAAAATTGATACACATCTATTAATTAAAAAAAAAATCTTCCAGCTCACCAAATGTAACTGATACACTTATTTTTTTTTTTAAAGAAAATAGCATTGTTTGGAGTAACACAGACTTTTTTAGTGCCGGCAACATCGAGGATAAATATCCCTATGTTGAGATTTGGCTTGCTTCTCAAAATGTCTATGTGATTTTGATGTTTTATCAATTTTACTTAGAAAATTACTTTTCCCCATGTAGTTCATTTAAAGATGCTATACTGAGTTTTAGAACTATAAATGTAAATTTTCTATATAAATATTGGCTGAAAAATACTGTGTTCAAAAATAGATAGTCTATAAATCTGTATTAAAAATGTGGCAGCCTTCTACAAGAAAAATATTTAGCTCTATAGATTTTCTGGGTAGTTTTGCTTCATTTGTGATTTAATTCATTGTTTATTCATCCATTCAACTTACATTTACCTCTCATAGGCCAAATCTCATATAAGTATTAACCATGCAAATATGAAAAATTTTAATTCCTGAATATTAACTAATAGTGTAATAAAGGATAAACACATATAGAAAGATAATTACACAGTCTCTAGTCAATTTGTAGGATCATAGTGGGAGAAGTTACTAATTTCCTTATAGTGATTATTGAGACATCATATAAGAAGTGGCATATAATTTACCTTAAAGAAATAATAGTGTACAACATAGACTGGTAAGAACAACTGACAATTTATATAAAAGATGTTATGTTTGAGGAACTTTAAGAAGTGTTTAATGTCTATAATGCAAAATCTGTATAGGTGGATGGAGAGAGATGTGACTTAGAAGTTAGTTGGAGCCAGATTCTGAATAGTATATCAAATACTCTAGGAGTTTGAACTTTATTTTTTGGTGTGAGGGCCAAATGATGTAGGTGATGTTGGCAAAGAGCTTTATTAAGGCTTCACTTTAGAAAGACAGCTGATAACATTGTTGATTATGGATCAAAATGGGAAGATATAACCGACAAATGTTTTTAAATGCTCTAAGCCCGATGTGCTAGAGTAAAGCCCGATGTGCTAGAGTAAATGCTTGTGGCATCAACATATTTTTCTGAATTACAGAATATCAATAACTGATCATTTCAGTTATAAGAAATTTCCAGAAATTTATTTCCACGTAATGATATGTCACTGCAAGAATGAGGCTACGCAGTTGCTGAGGAAGAGAATATTACTATTTTGTAAGATGCTGAAACCTTATGATTATGCCTTAGTGTGTCATGAAAATCTTTCAGCTTCTATTCAGACAAGGATCCTTGGAGCTGGACATCTGAAGAAAATTATAGATACATGTCACGCCCTTCATATTATCCTCTTTCCCTTCTTTCTCCTCCTACTGAAGAGTCTCATCCAAATTCCCAGTGGAACTGACCTCTTGCCACTGCTTTTTAGACATATCTGTATATTCCCTCACCCCAGCACTGGTCAAGGACAGGTCAGGCTGTTACCCCTGCTAGATCTTTAAATGCTGTGTTGCTGGACTCTGGTTGAAGAGGCTCAGAGAGCCAGCTTCTTGTATGCTTCTTCTTGAACCTCTAAAATTCAGTTGAGCAATTCTTTATAAGAACACTTTTGACACCCAAGGAAGTTCACTCAATTGTGATGCCTCATGCTTCCAAGTATCAGGTTAAAACAAGTAGGGCTGTGTCAGAGCAAACAGTATTCTGAGTGTGTATTGATATGAAAAGAAATGTTAGAGAACATTAGTCAAACAGGAGAAAATTAAGTAGCAAATATACATAATTGTGAGTAGCGAAATTTACTCACAATCCATAGTTAAATGTTCAGGAAGTTCTCTTCTCTTGGCTTTAAAACTCATCCCCATGTCTTATGGACAAATAGAAAAATATTAACACCTCAAAGGCATTTGGGATATTCACTATCATAAGGCTCTTCTGAATATAAAAACTTCATACTATTTCCTTCTCCAGGGGATCTTCCCAACCCAGGGATCAGACCCAGGGATCAAACCCAGGTCTCCCACATTGCAGGCAGATGCTTTAACCTCTGAGCCATCAGGGAAGCCCATACTAAAGTATAATATAGCAAAAGTGTATTTATCAACTTGATTAATCATAATTAACTTTTAAATGTAAAATGTGATTTTGTTTAGAGGAAAATATTTTTGATAAATAACTCTTAATCAGGTGTTGTAGTCTTGAAATTCCTCAATTATTAAAGTTGGAGTAAATGTTTTTACTCAGAATTCTGCAATTTGTTAAAACAACTGCTAAAAAGGACTAATAATTGAAAGAGGAAATTTTTGCTGAAGATTTTTTTTTTTAATCTCTAAGAGTATACTTTATTTGGAGAAACTAAAGTCTCCAGTTTACTTATTTTAGGAAAAAAAGATTTTGAGAAAATCAGTAAGTTGGGTGAAATAGACTGAAATATTTGATATCTGTTGAATGATCAAATCTCTATCTCTCTAAAATAAAAATGAAGAACTGCATAGTTTTCTACTAATTGTACTGTTTTCATTCATATTGAAGCTATTTTATTTTGGTTTATTTGCAATGATGCTGAAATTTGGAGAAAATTATTAGTTTTAAATAACTTGGCTATGTGAAAAATGATATGAGCTTATCCATTCAAAGAACATTCAGATTTGGAGATTATATTTGGTTTCATTAAAAGGAAACATGCAAATCTTTCAATTATAATTCATGATTATCTTTTCTTTTTAAAAAATTTGCTGTGGTAGGCAAATATACAATTAATATAATTGTAACTAAATACATCTTTATCTAATCACAAATGTAAGTGCATGTCTTCTGTTACAGCAATTCCATTTCTAGGAATTTATCTTACAGATATGCTTTCACATGCACAGGATAATGTATGTATAAGGATAGCTTTTGCAGCTCTGAAAAACGTATATCATGGGGGCTGCTCAAATAAATTATTGTAAATCTATCCAATGGAAGGTCATGCAAATATAAAAAAGAATAAAGAAACTTTATATGCAATGAAATTGAAAGAGCTCCCATTTAGAGTGAAAATATTCAAGACATAAAAAAGCTCCCTATGCTAATATTTATGTGCTATAAAATCTACATGTAAATATTTATTTGTATATAGAATATCTATAGAAGGATATCCAAGAAGCTAATAATAGCAATTGCCTTCTGGGAGAAAACCTGGGTAGAAGTAAAAAAGAAAATTACTTTTTATTGTATACACATTAATATTATTCAAACTGTTCCCTGTGCATTCATTACAATTTTAGAAAAATAGATTCCAAAAAATAAAAAGAAAAGCTATGGTAGCTGTTCCTTTCTTTCTTGTTAATTTAAAATAATATTTTAAAAATATTTGTTTGAGTCTTGGGAAATATACTAAAATAAAAAGTTAATAATATAACAATATAGAACAATATTTATGATGATTTTTTCTTCCATTATATAGTCCTAAGTCAGGCTGGCTTTTCTTATGTGAGCAGAAACGTCAGGGTCAGCCTATTTATTTCACTGAGAAATAAATAGGTTTCCTTGAGAACCAATGGAGACCACCTTGTGACTATTTTAGTCATGGCAATTGGACTTTACTGTGAAGTAATTTAAATGTGTAGGGAAAATGTCCTGATCTTTGTGATGTTTGCACATGGAGAAGCATAGTATAGTTTCATGACTGGTGGGTAGCCATTTGATTTCTTTACGTATATTTCTGTAACCTTGAAACTTTATTTCAAAACATATGATCAATATTAACATGAAAAGTCCCTCCATCCAACTGCATCAGAGCAGTTCTTCAGATTACTCTATTTTGAATGAGCTGTTATCAGATAAATGAGGTTTTACTGAATATAGCTATTACAAGTATTTTTCAAAATATTCAGAAACGACTATATTTTTACAAGACTTGGCAATTGAGACATATGTTGGCAGAATATTTAAAACATATATTTCTAGAGCACTGAAACTTCTCCATATGCAATTACAATCCTTTAGCTATTGGCATTGTTTCCTGAACAGTCATTTTATTTAGTTTACATTTCTTATCAGAGTATATTTGGTTCAAGACAACAATTTCTCAAACATTTAGAAAATAAAAACATATATCCTTTTTTCAGTTTCTACTCGCCCATTTTTTTCTTAAAGTCTACGCTTGACAGTTCTACGCTTGGCATATAATCAAGTGATATGATTTTCTTTTTGATTGCCCTGTTTTTCACATGGTTAGAGAGAAGGCTGAGTGATTTTTCAGCCTTCAGTGAGTACCTACAGTGAGTCGATGAATCTAAGTTTGTAAAGTTAATAGAATAAGAGATTCCCTATCTGTGACTGAGAAATAGAATGACACTTTTAATTAGCACCAGTGTATAGGAGTAAATTTCTTCAGTGTATTTAGTATCTTATTACAGGCTATTTTAAGTTAATAGATTATGTTGCATAGTTAATGTTGCTGATTCAATTTTTAATTAATATAACCTCTTATTTTAAATACATTCATAAGATTTTAGGTAAATTCTAAAATCCTAACTTGACTCTTAACATTTGTTCTTGTTCCACAGAGTAAGTTGCAATATTTCCTTTGTAATATTAAGTTCTCCTTCAACAGCTTGGGCTCCAGAATGTCACAAGCCTTTATATTTGCATTAAGAGATATCTTTATGGATCACTATTGTAGGAAAAGATTTTGTTTTCACTCATGGAAGCTATCACATTCCCTTAAATTTTCAATGATAAGGAAAAAAAAAAAAGGAAATTTGAGTTGATTTCTGTTCCAGCTATATATAGTGAAGAATGGATGGTTTACATATTTTGTTGCCATCCTGATCAGCTGTCTCAGGGACAGGCATACTGCTCTGCAGACATTTGTCATCTCTGCTGCTAAAGTGGCAGCAGCTGCTAAGTTTTTAATGATCCATTCTCTCAGTAATAATAATAATAATAACAGTAATAAATTAGAATTTTATCTTCTAAATACCTTGATGCACATTTATAAGAGACTAGGGCATGGCAACACACTCCTGTATTATTTCCTGGAGAATCTCCAAGGACAAAGGAGCCTGGTGGGCTACAATCCATAGGGTCACAAGGACTGACCAGTGGTTAAGAATGCATGCTTCCACTGCTGGTGGCACAGGTTCGATCTCTGGTTGGGTAACTAAGATCCCATATGTCATGGTTAATGCACCCCAAAATAACTAACTAAATAAATAAGGAATATTAAAACATTTTTGAAAAAAGAATAGAGGTTTTATAGTCAAAATTCAGATGAATGCTTTTTAAATTGCTTTTGTCTTTATTTTTTAACACTTGAACTTAACTTGGTTGTAAAACTCACATTTTCACAGATGGTATAACCTATAACCTATAGAAACTTAATGCTTAATCTAGAAACCTATAGAAAACGAAGTCAATTCTGGTTTACCAACTGTCTTCCTCCAAGGGAGGCTCTCATATGTGCCATTGTTGGGACTTCCCTCTGCTGAGGTGTTTCTTGTTCTGCTTTACGTAGGGCCCTGTAGGTTGACATCCACAGCTAGTTTCCCTAGTTCCTTGCGGTCTCTGGTTATGTGGTCTCTCCTCTTGTCCCCACTTTTCAGGCATAGTTTATTCAGTCGAAAGCAGACCCTCTAAGTGTGTGTCTTCCTCCCCTCACCCTCTGGGAGTTGTGTGATCTCATTTGCCCTTCTTACCACTGTTGGGCCCACAGGACTTTGCACGTGTGTCCGTAAGTTCATCCATGGAAACACCCCTTGCCCTCCTTACCTTTCTTGGGCCCACAGGACTTTGAAGGTGTGTCCTTAAGTTCATCCATGAAACACCCCTTTTATCTGTTTTTAATCTCTCTCCAAATTTTGTCTTGACATCCAAGCACCTCTGCAGATAAAGAATTTCAAAAAGCTTGAAGTTTCCTTAGATGTTTCCTGTGATATAAGATATGCATTTTTCTCTACTGGGATTTTGCCAATCCCTTCTGGGTATTTGTATTCTATTTTCTTTTCTCTCCCAAGTAACTAGGTCGAGATTCAAAATATGGGATCTGACTCTTGAATCCAGAGAGCATTGAACCTTTTAACTATTACCTTCAAATAATCTTCAGACTTCTTCCTTGTCCAGAGGTGTGTATGTGTTTATTATTATTTTTTCCTATGTAGCGGGGAAGCTGTTCTTTGGCTGCCATCCTCAGTTTTTTACTTTGTGCTTCTTTCATAGACTTATTTAGTCTTCTAGGCTCTGCCTCCTGTGCTTTCCTGACAAGTCTTTTTTTGTAATCCAAAACCACAAACTGAAAACTGTCCCCATAATAAATGCCTGGGGTCTTACATATGAATAACTTTTTGGCTTTTAAACAATTGTGTTTGTGAATTTCAAAATTCATTTAGCTTCTCAATTGAGTTCTTTGTTCTAAGAGATACTTGAGTGCCCTACTCAGGACCCCAAGCCTGATAGTCCTACCATTTTAATAGTGCTAGAAAAGGATAAGGGTAATAGGAAAGGGGGGGAACAGAGAGTTGAATGTCCAACTATCATTTCCGACACATTCATGCATCTCATTTGTTTGTAGAGTCACACAGCAATAAATGTGTAAAGAATACAAAAGTCTTCATTACTACATCTTGCTGACAAAGGAAAAGAGTCTAAGATATTATTTTCCTTTAGGATCACACATCTGGAAAAATCAAACTAGAACCTAGGTCCCTTGAGTTCTTATCATATGTCATAGTAATCCTCTGATGTACTTTACTCTGTTATCTATTTCATTTTTGTCTTAGCTGTCCTAAGCCCCCAAGAATAGACTTTTAAAAATTATTTGCATGAACATTCTACATTTGGTGTGGCAGAGGAAAGGCACAAAATGAAGTAGTAAGTATAATGGAAATATCCAGAATTTCAGATTTATGCACAACATACCTAACGCTTTTCTATGTTTTATCTTTTAAAACAAGATAGCACCTCTGTCCTAGGAAGCCACCTGAAATCCACATTGATAATATACTTTGTTAGATTTAGAAGTGTATAGTACATTAAAAAAAAAACCACACAAAACAGAAGACTGACAAACTAACAAGTCATCTTAACTTTAGCATTTCATTGTTAAACTGTAGTCATGCAGGTTGTATATACATATGCTCAGTAGAGAAATAAGTGGGTGCTACATACACGTTGTATCTATAGATTTTTTGTAAGAATTGGATTTTATCTTAAGTACAATGAGAAGCTACTAGAAATTATAAACTAGGGAATGAAGTGGTTTGATGAGCATTTCTTAAAAGATAAATCTAACTGCTGGGGAGAGACCAAATTGAGAAATTTCTTTGACAGAGCCAGGGTGTAAAGATGAGCAGAAACAGAAGAGCCTGCTAGAGCTGCTCATACAACAGATTTCTCTAGTCTGAAGGAGGCAGGGAAAAGGAAACAGAAGTGGTCAAGTTAGGATGTGTGCTGCAGATAGAGTGGACCAGACTTCTGTGCTCCTTACCTGGGTTCAGTCTACAGAGGGGAATGAGAGGCCAGGAATTCACCATAATTGTCTCCTGTGGCTAAACACGATTAATTCTGCCTCTCTACTGATTTAATATGAAGCCAGCTTAAAAAAAAAAAGAGTTCAATCTGCAGCAAATATAAAATGCTTTAATACCACATACTCTAATCGTCTTGATTATTCAGTCTCATTTTGAAAGGCACAATGTTTAGAAAAATCTTTCAACTAAATGTTGGCACACCAAAATAGACAGTTAAATTATGATTATCATTAATATTAGTATTGTTTTCAGGCCATTGGAATTGGACTTCCCTCTTTTCCCTGGTCCAAGAAGGGTTTATTTTTGTTGATCTTCTTGGCCTGGTGTAAAATCTATCTTTTGAGATTGGCATTCCCCAGTGACTAAGTGGTGAGTTATGCTGTCTGGAAAGTTATTGTGAGTTCCACTGTGGTTTTGGTTCAGTAGGTTTTTATGTATTTTCACAAATTTTGAACATACACCCAGAGGCTTTTTGGCACTGGCTACATTTTCACATTCAAGAAAATAAATATGAGCCCTTTAATGGTCTCCAATTCTAGATTCAGATTTTTAAATATGTATATGAGGAATTTTCTGAAACTTGGAACAGGGACTAATTTGGCAAAGATTTTCACTAATATTTCAAAAAAGACCTTTCTTTGCAGCTCACTTGATTATATGATTTTTAGCTCATGAGAGGTATATTTTGAATTTAAGCTCTGAAACTTAAAGGAAGTGTACTTAATATTCTGGAGATATATTTTGCATTTTTAGTGACTGGATAAGACCAATGCTAATTGATTTAACTTATTCCTGGTAAAACTCTCAAGCTTATAGTCAACTTGAATTATGGTCAACTGTAGCAAAATACAAAAAGGTTTATGTGGAAATAAAGAAAATTCACTCTATTTCAGGAACATAAATGGTGTATTTGTTAATCATTTTCCCCTCCCGTTCATCAAACTGAAATAATCCACTTGCCAAATAAAGCCAAATGGCATATTCTACTGAAAGTTCAGTTTATAGTGACATAAAACCCTACAATTCTCATATGCACAAGTAACCTTCCAAATTGCCTGTTAATCATACAAGTAAATTCACAGCAATCAAAGGAATCTTACGATTATTAAAGGTAAAACAATGATTAAATATTCAGACTTATGTAATGTCCATATTGGAAATTACCCCTGACCTTGAAAACGTGCGCCCCAATCAAGAAGTTATGCTACACACTGACACACAGGTAATGGCAGTACTTTAATAAAATGGTATTATTTTGTACATAGTAACAATGAGACGATGTTATGACAGGTACACAGAAGTTTTGGAGGCAGCAAAACAGTAGTTTGAGACATAGGATTCTTGATTCTATTGTTGTTTTCTGCCTCATAGTACCCTCAATTTGGCCTCCTTTCTTTTTTTCATCTGCTGAGGAATGTCAGCATCTCTTGTCTCCTACCACCTTGAAATGTTGTCAAGGATCTCATATTTTGCTTGGTAATCCCTTGAGATCTTTGGATGAAAAGAACCATAAAAATCCCAAATGTTTTTCTAGATGGGGGTTTCCAAAATTGGTCCCTTTCAGGGAGCCACCCACTTGGATATTGAATACCCTTCCTGTGTAATGTGGAAAAAGCGGTTGGTGAAAATTCACTCTTTTAGCATCACCAAAAAAACAGACGTCTTTATTGTTTAGAAACTGAAACACACCCATTGGGGATCACTTCATCATTTCTTTTAAGTGAATGAAAACATCACAAGTTGAATTGATGAAATGCAGGATAAGTGCAAACAGACTACACCCTTCCTCTTTCAGTCACAAGGAGCAGTGGTCTGCCAATTCTCCCTCTGCACCCTCCCTGTCTAGGAAAGAGCCCTAGTTGGCTCACAAACCGTGGCCCTATCTGAGCTACAGCTAATCATGCCACTGTTGACTCATCAACACAAAATCCCACAGACTGGTTGCTTTCCTCTTTATGGTATGAAAGAAAATCTTTTCCCTGTCATTTTTTTGCTTTTCATTTGCATCATCCACCCCCATCTTTTCTTACTCATTTTCATTTCTTCCAGTTTTTCATTCTCGTCCCTCTCTTAACCCATCCTTTTCTAATCTCAAGGGCTATTTTAAACAAATGCTTGTTCACCAGATGCAACTCTCTGAGGGCTCATTTGGAAAAAATAACAATCTTTTCTGTCCCTCCAGCTGCCAAAAATCATCGTGAGTCATGTTTTTGACTCAATTGACAGAAACACTTAATAGAAATAGTCAGCCTTTCCCAGAGTTTCTTCTTATTTGCCATTTCATCTTGTTGATTTCAACTGACCTTTAGGATGCAGCATTTAACCAGAGAAGCTTACCTGGTCATCATATCATTTCTATTTTTCCTGTCTCTGTTAAACTAGGCTAAAGCAGTCAGATAGAGTAGGTTATAAGCAAACAAAGTGGCTGTCAGTAAAGATTCTAGCTCTCGAGTATCTTGGTTGAAACGTTTTTACAAAGATATTCCCCAGAACTGAACTGTGTCCTAAATGCTAAATAAGAAATTTGATAACCTACTTTCTAAAAAATATTATTTCTAAATAATAATAACAACAACAGTAGCAATAATAATAATTACTATTTAAGATTCTTTCTTAATAGTGTCATAATAACAACTCAGTGTTAATTACTTTGAAACCATTAAGAGAAATTTGTTTCAAATAGACACAATAGTAATGTTTTTTTACTTTATTAATTCAAGCGAGCCCAAAGGAAACTGTTGCTGATATTCACTGTCTTGTCAAAGTAATTTTTTTAAAAGCTGAAGAGTATGACTCATAATATAGAATCAACATGGCAAAAGTTTGTTTAACTTATTATTGAGGTTTATCAGTCAGGCTTCAATCAGATAAGCAGAAAAAGTAAGATATGTGGATATACCCCTCCTCCTACCAAACACATTTGTTGATTTGCTTATTTACTGTTTTATTCCAAGTAACTGGCTGACGAATTATGAGGGACTGCTTAAGAAAACTTGAAATCCCATAGGTCAGAAAGTCAGGAAGGGAAGATCACAAGCAGACTGGCACTCACAGGCACTGGCCAAAGGAAGTCAGCAAAGAATGGTTAGAAATAGGTTGGAACCCAACAAAACCGAGGGTGTGTTCTCAGGGAAAGCTTAGACCCTTCTTAAGGCCCTCCTATAGAACACCTTCTACAGAACTAGGAAACACAGATTCATGTTACAAATGGTTTGTTGTTCAGTCACTCAGTTGTGTCTGACTCTGTGAGAACCCATGGACTACAGGATGCCAGGCTTCCCTGTCCCTCACTGTCTCCTGGAGTTTGCTCAAACTCATTCATTGAGTTGATGATGGCATCCAACCATTTCATCCTATGTCACTCCTTTCTCCTCCTGCCCTCAATCTTTCCCAGTATCAGGGTCTTTTCCAAAGAGTTGGCTCTTTACATCAGGTGACCAGAGTATTGCAGCTTCAACTTCAGCATCAGTTCTTCCAATGAATATTCAGGGTTGATTTTCTTTAGGATTAACTAGTTTGATCTCCTTGTAGTCCAAGAGACTCTCAAGAGTCTTCTCCAGCATCATAATTCAAAAGCATCAATTCTTTGCCACTCTGCTTTCTTTATGGTCCAACTTTCATATCCATACATGACTACTGGAAAAACCATAGCTTTGACTATAGCAACCTTTGTCTGCAAAGTGATGTCTCTGCTTTTTAATATACTGTCTAGGTTTGTTTGTTACAGCTTTCCTTCCAAAGAGCAAGTGTCTTCTAATTTCATGGCTGCAGTTACTGTTTGCAGTGACTTTGGAGCCCAAGAATATAAAATCTGTCACTGCTTTCACTCTTTCTCCTTCAATTTGCCGTAAAGTGATGGAACCAGATGTTGCAATCTTAGTTTTCTGAATGTTGAGTTTCAAGCCAGCTTTTCCCTTCTCATCTCTCACTCTCCCCAAGAGGCAGGAGAATCACTATTTTTACTTGTGAATTTTTTCCTATGAGGAAATAAGACATAGACCCCAATTTAAAAATAATCAATTGACAATATAAGATCAATAATAGGAATGAAAATGGTATGTCTATGAAAATTCTTTGCTAGTAAAGCTATTATATTATGGCATTATATTCAATTGATTAATCTTTATCTTTCTAAACTGAGAACCATATCCTATAAAGCAATTATTAAGTAAATGTTTATAAGTATACATTTCAAATGTGCCTTGAAGTGACAAATCTGGGGGGAAAATCGGAAAAATCATCTGTGCAAATATTTCTCTTCCTTTGGCTTAAAACAAAAGTTACCTTGTAATAGTCACTGCATTTGTTATTGACATCTTTAATACAATTGTTTAAAACAATTTTTACCTGTTATATGAATACAGATCCCCTGAAGGAAGAAAGGGCATCAAACTCCAGTATCTTTGCCTGGAAAGAGGAGCCTAGATAGAGGACAGAGGAGCCTGGTAGGCTAGAGTCCATGGGGTCACAAAGAATCAGACATGACTGAGGTGACTTAACACTTAATACATGTTGAAGACATCACTGATGTTATAAATAATAAGACATTCATATCCCAAACTACAAATACTAATGCTGTAAACAAAGTCATATTTATATGAATCAAAACTGTTTTATTTCAGATGTATTAGCAAGTTATTGCAATAAACACATAATAAACATCTAACACATTTCTCTCTCTTCATTCTAACTTCTTTCCCAGCTATCAGCTAATCAGCTGTCAATGTCATTATTCTAAAATTTAAGGATCTTTGTTTTATTTTTCTGGCTTAAAATGCTTTGATGATGCACATTGCCTACTGGATAAATGCCATCTACCTAAGTTGGTAGTCAAGACCTATCATGGTGCAGGCTTTATTATCTTTCTAATTTCAATTTTGGCCATGCAGAGTCAGCTTCTATTTGCACCATACCTCATCCAAAAGGAAAAGACTTCTTATTTTCCAAATCTTCACATGAGCCTTGCTGTGCCATATTTCCATGTATAATTACCCTTGCAAGAAACAGCCTTCGCACACTGTCTTTTTGTAAAATCTCCATTCAACCTTTAAAACTCAACTTAGATTCTCTTCCTCTGAGAAAGCTTCCACTCTCCCTTCCTATTCTACAATCGAGCTAAGTAAAATTCTTCTAGGTTCTAATCACCCTTTTTGGGGATAACTGTTACAGCCTTCAGCTTATCAGTGATTCAAAAGGCTTTTATATAAGTTGGTTGCACTCTGAGTGCTGATGCTTTGCTTTGTTTCTCTTGTTCCCTGAATCTAATCCAGTGTTTAATTAGGTAATAGTTGCCCATTCAAAATAAACGTTTGTTGAACACTAAACATATTCAGGTTCTCTGATCTTATGCTGGTTTGGAGAAATTAAAGCAGGTAAGTAGAGAAGCCATTCATCTGAGGTCATGGATATTTTATTACCTTTATTTACTAGAGAGTCTCAAAGTTTACCCTGCTTTTGAATCCCCTTGTTAAGACACAGATTGCTTGGTTTCCTCCCAGAGTTTGATTTAGTAGGTCTACCTGGAGCCAGAAAATTCTAACCAGCATCCAGTTGCCATTGCTGCTGCTCAAGGACAACAATTTAAGAACTGCTGCTCTATATCTACACAAAGACCAAGATCCTAAAAGAAAATATGTATATTTAATAAATGCTGGTCTTGTTTTATTTATAAAGACAACCTAGTACAGAATAGGATTTATTCTGTTTCTTTCTAAATCAAGAAATGAAAAGTATTTTAGGTATTTATATATATTTTGTTTATTCAATAGTAAAGATAAATATTCTGAGTTTTCCATCATAATTATATATTTCCCTCCCCATTATATTACTTTCCCATATGTTTAACAGATATATTTAAACATATTTTTTATAATAGTTTTCTTTTAAAATAGTGGAAATTATTTTTTTTTTCAGGAGAAGAGAGATTATTATAACCATCTATCTTCCTGTGAAAGCAATTGATCCATTATCCAGAAAATTATGTATACAGAATTTAGAGTATAGAAATAAAACATAGAGCTATGGCCAATTGCTTTTTGACAACTATGCCAAGTCCACTCAATGGGAAAAGATTATCTTCCAACAAGTGGTGCTGAGACAATTTGATTTCTACATTCAAAAAAAACTTTATTGGACACCTACCTTATATACAAAAATTATTTTAAAATGGATCAACAACAACAACAACAAAAACCCATGAAATTTTAATGAAAACATAAGGGTAAATTTTTATGACCTTGGAGTTGTCAATGGATTCTTAAATATGACACCAAAAACACAGCAACGGCAACAACAAAAAATGTTGAACTTTATCAAAATTTAAAACTTTTGTATATTAAAGGACATTATCAAGGAGTTGAAAAGACAGCCTAAAGAATGGGAGAAAATATTTGCACATCTTAGATCTGATAAACATTTAAAATTCAGCGTATTTAAAAAACTCTTAAAACTCAACAAAAAGCTAAAAAAATGGACAAAGACATACAAATGGCCTATAAGAACTTGAAAAGATGTTCAACATCATTACTCAGAGAAATGCAAATCAAAACCACAATAAGATATCACAGTATTACTTCACATGATATATGAAAATAAAGTTTAAAAATGAAAATGAATGTTAGTGAGGATGAGGAGAAACTGGAATTTTGGTGCATTGTTGGTGGCAACATAAAACTGTATAAAGGTAAAATGAGAAAATAGGTTATTCCTCAAAAAACTAAATTTAGAGCTGCCACATTACATATCCATTCCACTCCTAGATTTATACTCCCTAAAACTGAAAGCAAGAATCTAAACAAATGTTCAATGAAGTACTATTCACAGCAGGTAAAAGAATTAAGAAAAAAGAACAACTAAGAACCATGTGTCTATCAACAGATAAATATTGTGATTTATACAGCAAGTTGTGCTATATACATGCAACAAAATATTAAACCCTAAAAAGGAATGAAATTCTAATGCATGTTTCAACATGGAAGAATCTTGAAAATATTGTTTTAAGTGAAATAATCAGACATAAAAGGAAAAATACTGTATGATTTCTGTTAATGATATATCTAAAAGAAGGATATTCATAGAGACAGAATGTAGGTTGGAGGTTACCAGGAGTTTCCTCTGGGCAGGAAGGGCAGTGAAGGAATAGTCAACAGTGCAGCCCAGAAAAGGAGATATGGACAGGCTTCAGAGGTTCCTAAATGACCAGCCAGACAAAGAGCAAAGCCTGACCATAGAGATCCTGGATTTCCTGTGCTTCAGTTTTCACAGCAGATTGAAGGGGTTTGACAAATGCTTTATATGCAACATTTTCTGTTCTATGCTTAGAACTGGATTGCTCTGGCTTCCTAGTGGCATAACATTTTTGCATTGTTTTATGCCCTAGGAAATAATCCTGTAATATTCAGGATGGGCTTTTTAGTGAGCTCTGTGAAGTAGCTGAAGAAAATATTTGAAATAAGCTTGCTTGTAACAATTATTAATTATTCTGTTTTATTTGCTTCATATTTACCCTGTGTGCTTCTTTTTGGTGAAAGAAGAAGGGGATGACCATATTAAAGTTCTTGTGGATGTCCTGATATAGCCAATTGCACTCCATAGGCAAGAGATACAGTCATGAAATGTCATTTTTCTCTCTTAAACTGAAAATCAGAAACTCTTTGAAAATAGTGTTTAAAAGTTGATGCTGTGGTTTCAGTGAAGTATGCTTTTCCTGGTATAATAATCACTCCAAAAACAAGTACAGTGACTACTTAAGACCATTTGTATTCTGGTACAAACTACATGCTTGATTAAACTGTTAAATCCTTGTAACTTGAAATTCATTATGTGTCATTAATATGCCCTTCCAAAGATTAGGAGATTTTAATCATTGCCAGTTGTAAATTATTTTTAAGCCTTTTTCAAAACAGCTTTGAGATGTGAATATTTAAGGATAATCCTTGTTTACAACTTACCAAGTTTTTCTGTTTTGGCTCTTTTAAAATGTCTACATTTTTAAAACATCTTTTAAAAAAAATTTAAATGTTAAGGTTTTAACTTAAAGCTAAAGATTGCTAATTATGTGTAATAAAAAGAATATCTGCAATGCTTAAAGAAACCCAAACACAATAAAAAAAATTTTTTTATCAAGGTTGAAGGAAATGATGAATGGTGAATTATTGTTTAATGCTTACAAAGTTTTTTTGGAATGATGCAAAAGATTTTGATTTAGATAGTGCTGATTGTTGCACATGATTGTAATCATGATTAATGCCACTGAATTGTACACTTAAAATGGTTACTCTTGCTATCAACAGATGAATGGATGAAGAAGTTGTGATATACATATGCAATGGGTTATTACTTAGCCATAAAAAGGGATGAAATTGGGCCATTTTTAGTGATGTGGATAGATCTAGAATCTGTCATATAGAGTGAAGTAAGTCAGAAAGAGAAAAACAAGTATCCTTTATTAACACATGGCTATGGTTTTTCCTGTGGTCATGTATGGATGTGAGAGTTGGACTATAAAGAAGGCTGAGCCCCGAAGAATTGATGCTTTTGAACTGTGGTGTTGGAGAAGACTCTTGAGAGTCCCTTGGACTGCAAGGAGATCCAACTAGTTCATTCTGAAGGAGATCAGCCCTGGGTGTTCATTGGTGGGACTGATGTTGAAGCTGAAACTCCAATACTTTGACCACCTAATGCGAAGAGTTGACTCATTTGAGAAGACCCTGAGGCTGGGAAAGATTGAGGGCAGGAGGAGAAGGGGACGACAGAGGATGAGATGGCTGGATGGCATCACCGACTCAATGGACATGGGTTTGGGTGGACTCCAGGAGTTGGTGATGGACAGGGAGACCTGGCGTGCTGTAGTTCATGGGGTCACAAAGAGTCGGACACTACTGAGTGAGTGAACTGAACTGAACTGAACTGAACAGGTGATTCACTTTGTTGTACAGCAGAAATTAAAACAACAGTATAAAGAAATTATACATTAATAATAAAAGAAAAAAGGTGAACAGTAATAAAAGAGAAGACACACACACACACACACACACATACACAAAAAAAGAATATTCTGTAAGGATGGAGGGAAGATGAGCATGTTACAGAATCAAGCCTAGGAACTTGAGAATTGCTGGCCTCCATCAGAAGCTGGGAAGCTGCAAGAAGTTTTTTTTCCCTCGGAGGTTTCAGAGGGAGCATATTTATGCAGACACCTTGATTTTGGACTTTCTAGCCTCCAGAATTGTGCAGAATTATGAGACAGTGTTTTTTCTTTATTAATTTTTAATTGTTTTACAATGTTGTGTTGCACTTTTTTTTTTTTTTTTTTTACACCACAAGGCTTGTGGAATCTTAGTTGCCTCATCAAGGATTGAACCCAGGTCCTCAGTAGTGAAAGCATGGAGTCCTAACCACTGGACCACCAGGGAATTCCCTAGAGTAAATTTCTCATCATGTTTTTTTCTTTATTAGGATGAACATTCTGATCTGTATCTTATTTATTTTAAAGCTTTCCTTGGAGTTTGAAGAAGTTACATAGCCAGTAGAAATTGTATACTACAAGATGTCCTGAGGATGTTGGCCACTCAAAGAGCGTTTATGGGACAAAGATTTCATAATTCAAGTGCAGTTGGAGGTACAACCTGGTTTTGATCATTTCTTTGTGCTTTAGAATAAATTTAGTACACATTTCTGAATTTTTAAAAATGGTTACTATTGCACAAGAAAGAAAAAAGAGGGAGTAGAAAGAATCAGAGAGAGATCAAGGCTATGTTAAGCTCCAAAAGTAAGAAATACTAACAATTACATAGTTTTTACTATATCCTAGAGTCGGACACGACTGAGCAACTGAACTGAACTGAACTGAAGGCTTTTCTAGATAGTTTTATATATGCTGAAGCTCCAATACTTTGGCTGCCTGATGCAAAGAGCTGACTCATTGGAAAAGAACCTTATGCTGGGGAAGACTGAAGGCAAAAGGAGAAGAGAGCAGCAAACAATGAGAATGTTAGATAGCATCACCAACTCAAAGGAGATGAACCTGAGCAAACTCTGGGAGATAGTGGAGAACAGGGAAGCCTGGTGTTGCTGCGGTCCATAGGGTAGCAAAGAGTTGGACATGACTTAGCAACTGAACAACAAATTATATATGTTAGCTCACTGAATCCACACAGCAGCAGTATTATTATTTTCCTCATCTAAGGAGAAGGCAATGGCAACCCACTATAGTACTCTTGCCTGGAAAATCCCATGGACAGAGGAACCTGGTAGGCTGCAGTCCATGGGGTCGCACAGAGTTGGACACGACTGAGGCAACTTAGCAGCAGCAGCATCTCACCTATGAGAGAATAAGGCACAGAAAGCTTAAATAATTTGTAAGCATCATGTAACTAGCAGATGAAAGAGCCAATTTTTGAACCTGGAAAGTCTGTCTCCAAAACCATGCTTTTAATCATGCTTGCATTCTAACTTTGCATTACTGCCCTAACGATCACTCTGTTAAATGCTCAATGAGGAAAATAAATCTAGAACTAAAAAGGAAGCAGGAGGCTAAGGGAAGTCAGTCTATTTTATTGGTTACTCTGGTTTCATAAGAGAATAACCTTGATGACTCTAATTCCCAAATGACAAATTTTCTGTGCCTTGGGTGCGCATACTGCCTCCTCAAGTGACTTTTGAAAGTGAAGAGCTATGATGACTCTCTGTTATCTGATGGAGTCATTGAATACTTTCTTTGCACTCTTTTTTCTTTTAGCAATTGGTAATCATTTTGTTAAAACAGATATTTTTCAGCTTTATTTAGGTATAAGTGACAAATGAAATTGTAAACTATTTAAAGAATATGATGTGATTGATACATTGTAAGAGGATCACCCCATCGAATCAATTGAATCAACTAATACATCCAGTCACCCCAATACTTCCCCCCCCAACCAGGTTTTTTTTGTGTGAGAACATGTAAATTCTACCCTCCTAGCAAATTCCAATTGGACCATACAGTGTTATCAACCATAGTCACTATGTTAATAATGAGATACTCAGTCCTTATTTATCTTATCACTGAGAGGTTTTATCTCCAAACCCCATTCCCTGGTGCCCAGCCCGTGGAAACCATTTTCCACTCTGTGCTTCTGTGAGTTTGACTTTTTGTTAGACTCAGGTATAAGTGATACCAACAGTATTTGTCTTTCTCTGTTTGTCTTACTTCACTTAGCTTAATGCCCTCCAGGTTCACTCAGTTCAGTTCAGTCGCTCAGTCATGTCTGACTCTTTGCGACCCCATGAATCACAGCACACCAGGCCTCCCTGCCATCACCAACTCCCGGAGTTCACTCAGACTCATGTCCATCAAGTCAGTGATGCCATCCAGCCATCTCATCCTCTGTCGTCCCCTTCTCCTCCTGCCCCCAATCTCTCCCAGCATCAGAGTCTTTTCCAATGAGTCAACTCTTCTCATGAGGTGGCCAAAGTACTGGAGTTTCAGCTTCAGCATCATTCCCTCCAAAGAAATCCCAGGGCTGATCTCCTTCAGAATGGACAGGTTGGATCTCCTTGCAGTCCAAGGGACTCTCAAGAGTCTTCTCCAACACCACAGTTCAAAAGCATCAATTCTTCGGCGCTCAGCCTTCTTCACAGTCCAACTCTCGCATCCATACATGACCACTGGAAAAACCATAGCCTTGACTAGACAGACCTTTGTTGGCAAAGTAATGTCTCTGCTTTTGAATATGCTATCTAGGTTGGTCATAACTTTCCTTCCAAGGAGTAAGTGTCTTTTAATTTCATGGCTGCAATCACCATCTGCAGTGATTTTGGAGCCCAAAAAAATAAAGTCTGACACTGTTTCCACTGTTTCCCCATCTATTTCCCATGAAGTGATGGGACTGGATGCCATGATCTTCATTTTCTGAATGTTGAGCTTTAAGCCAACTTTTCCAGTCTTCTCTTTCACTTTCATCAAGAGGCTTTTTAGTTCCTCTTCACTTTCTGCCATAAGGGTTGTGGTCAACTGCATATCTGAGGTTATTGATATTTCTCCCAGCAATCTTGATTCCAGCTTGTGTTTCTTCCAGCCCAGCGTTTCTCATGATGTACTCTGCATAGAAGTTAAATAAGCAGGGTGGCAATATACAACCTTGACGTACTCCTTTTCCAGGTTCACTCATGTTATTGCAAAAGGCAGGATTTTCTTCTTTTTTAGGTCTGAATATAATTTCTCAGTGTGTGTGTGTGTGTGTATCACAATTTCTTGATCTATTCTTTTGTTGATGAACACTTAGGTTTTGCACATAACCTGATTATTGTGAAAAGTGGTGCAATACACATGAGAATATAGATAACTCTCTGAGATAATGGTTTTACTTTAATCATGATATACACCCAGAAGTGGGATTGCTGGATCATATATAGTAGTTCCATTTATAATTTTCTGAAGAACCACCACACTGTTTTCCATAGTGACTTCTCCAGTTACATTTACAAAGTAGATTATTTCTAAAGAGACATTGTGAGAATGAATAATTTTAAAAAATGCTAAGAAATGTGACTTCTTTTACTTTTTAATAAGTGGACTCTTACAATGCTAGGAATATTGTAACATAAAAGCTGATCTACATCCTTTCCAATATTTATTTCTTTTCTGCTAATTGTAGCTTCAACTAAACATTAATTTTTATGGAAATGAGAATGCATCTATCAGTATTTAAAAATTCTTGAACAATTATTTTATGCACAAGTAAATGCCAACATCTTCCCATATCAGATATAAATTACAGAGCTATCTTGATGGTATGCTTGCCTATTTCTCTCTCTCTCTCTTTTTTTTTTTTTTAACTTTTCAGTATTGTTTCTCATCTAATCACTTAGAGAACTTGGAAACTGTTCAAGTGATGAGTTATAATAAAGCACAACAGATATATTATCTTCGAATCACATTATTTTCATATATATGAAAACAGCAGTAAAACATTTATGATACTTTTTAAGATATAAGTACTTTCTGTTAAGTTTTAATAACCTTAGTATGAGATTTAAAGTATTTTAAGCACAACTCTGAGAAACTTTATATGCTGTGAGCCAATGATGTAAGAAGAGCAGCTCTAGGCTTTTATTAGCAATTATGATTTGTAGCAATCTTTATTGCCAGTTTTCACAACTCTCCTTCCTCTTTTTTTTTCTTCTTCTTTTTCTACTCTTTTTTCTTACAATCAAGTCTTGAACTGGAGAGTTTGGCTCCTGGGATCAATCTATACCAGACAACATAAAGCAAAACTTCCGTCTGGTTCCTTGCTTAAGCTGTTCCTAGCTGGAATTCAGTCATATATAAAACACGTGGCTGTTTCAAATTCAATAGAATTTGAAAGAAAAAGTTTGCTTCTAAGGAGACACTTGTTGAATACTAATAGGTATTATTTGAGGCTAGAAATATTCAGAATTTAGAAGACCCCTTTGTTAACTTCTCTTTTTCATCTGTAACGAGGTTATTGAAGAACCCGAATGATAGGTGTAGGATTTAAACAAGATATTAATCAGTTTTTCATCAACTATTTTTTGCAGTTCAGTTCAATCACTCAGTCATGTCCGACTCTGCAACTCCATGGGCTGTAGCATGCCAGGCTTCCCTGTCCATCATCAACTCTTGGGGCCTACTCAAACTCATGTCCATCATGTCGGTGATTCCATCTCATCCTCTGTCGACCCTTTCTCCTCCCACCTTCAATATTTTCCAGCATCAGGGTCTTTTCCAATGAGTTGGCTCTTTGCATCAGGTGGCCAAAGTATTGGAGTTCCAGCTTCAGCATCAGTTCTTTCAATGAATATTCAAGACTGATTTCCTTTAGGATGGATTAGTTGGATCTCCTTGCAGTCCAAGGGACTCTCAAGGGTCTTTTCCAACACCATAGTTCAAAAGCATCAATTCTTCAGCATTCAGCTTTCTTTATAGTCTCACATCCATACATGACTACTTGGAAAACCATAGCTTTGACTAGATGGACCTTTGTTAGCAACGTAATGTCTCTGCTTTTTAATAGGCTATTTAGGTTATTTATTGTTTGATGTTTATTTATTTATATTTTTAATTGGAGGATAGTTGCTTTACGATATATATCTCGTCCCTCTTGATTCTTCTTCCCGCTGGTCACAGAGCACCAGACTGGGCTCCCTGTTCATCAACCATTTTAGATTTTCCTTCCTGAGCCTTGAGTCCATCTGAATAGAGATGGCAGCTTTCTGTTTCACCTAGTCTGAGTCAAATAAATTCATTCTCATTTCTAACTGAAAGATTTTATTTCTGTATTTTTCCATCCTCTGAGATTGAGCTGATCTACAGGACCGATGCTAAAGCTGAAGGTCCAATACTTTGGCCACCTGATGTGAAGAACTGACTCACTGGAAAAGACCCTGATGCTGGGAAAGACTGAAGGCAAAAGAAGAAGGGGTGGCAGAGGCTGAGATAGTTGGATGGCATCATCAACTCAATGGACATGGGTTTGAGCAAACTCCTGGAGATAGTGAAGGATAGAGAAGCCTGGCGTGCTGCAGTCCATGGGGTTGCAAAGAGTCAGACATGGCTGGGTGGCTGAACAACAACAATGCATTTTTCAGGAAGTGTGGACACTAAAAATAATTTGATGGCTACCTGAAATGCAAATTTAACTGGGCATCCTGTATTTTATTTTATGTCAACCATGTTCTTACTATACTAAAAAGTGGACTTATATGGCACTCCCGATGTTTCTCTTGCCATCTCATCTCATGTGGTTGCTCCATCTGAGTCCAATTTTCAGAAATATCTAGGAGAATCAGCTTTTGGCCTCTACAGTTACATATGCCTTGAAACTTCAAGGGGATACATAACACTCAGAATCAAAATCTCTCTCTTCTACCCAAGTCCACCTTGATACAAGTTTCTCCAGCTCAGCAACCATGTATTTGGGAGTGTTATGTGATCTTTGCTTTCAGGAGGCCCCCCAGTTTCTATGCATGATTTTGTTGGAGCAAAATTAGCTTTGTTTGGGACAGAATCACCATTTTTTTAACAGTGACTGAACACTCAGAAGAATGCTTTCCTCTGATGAATTTTAGCCTTTTTCTTATTTGGGCCAGAAGGTGTAATGGAAGTGAGGGAAGCAGGAGGTCTGGTCAAATATTAATAAATTCTGTGACTATATGACCCAAAACTCCTCTTCAGAACATGGAAAGCTTATTTGCTAATGTCCTTTTTGAATCTGTAGTGGGAATTCTGAGACAGTGGAAAAGGTTCCATTCTATTATGATCCATTCACATTCCATTCAATTATATCTTAGATGACTTCCTGAATTGGGAAAATGCAGTCATTTATTTGCATACTTAAGGCAATGGCACCCCACTCCAGTACTCTTGCCTGGAAAATCCCATGGATGGTGGAGCCTGGTAGGACACAACTAAGTGACTTCACTTTCACTTTTCGCTTTCATGCATTGGAGAAGGAAATGGCAACCCACTCCAGTGTTCTTGCCTGGAGAATCCCAGGGACGGGGAAGCCTGGTGGGCTGCCGTCTAAGGGGTCGCACAGAGTCGGACAGGACTGAAGCGACTTAGCCGCAGCAGCAGTTTCACTTCAATAAGATAGCATTAAACAATCCAATGTAAAATAGTATTTCTTTTGGCTAACATAATTTCATGTCCTTGAGTTCACATCTTCAATAAATTAAGGTTATCAATCAGCTCATAATTTACCAAATTCTCTAGCAAACCACATACTATGTGATCGATTGTTAAGTGTTTTGTATTATTTTTCTTCTGTCATTATAATATTGATATGATATTTAGCAAAATGTAACACTAAATACTAAGTTGGAGTTTTGTTTCTTCACTTGTTTTTAGTTAATTTAACATATATTTCCCCCAAAGTTTCATTTCTTCCTGAGAAAGGTGTTATATTTCTTCAGTAAGGGCAGTACAATTCTTTCAGCGTTCAAAGGAAGTAATGCCTCTGAAAAATGAGAGCAACACATATTTTCAAATTGGCTTGAAGAAAATGAAATATTATTGAAAAAAATAACATAGTATATGAGAAAGAAGAAACTGAAACTCCAGCAAAACTGATTGCATGATGGACAGCAAACTTAAGTCAGAGGCAAACATATAATAATATTTTTAATTTTTCAGCATGAGCTCCTAGGTCCACAGATAGAAAACCGAAAATAGAAAAAGAAAGGGACTCAAACCACATAATGGTATTTTATGTTATTTATACATACAATGTTCTGTTTTCTCAATCTAATTTTTTGTAGTTAGTATCAGAAATATTAGGCTTAATAAAGCAATACTGTTTATTATAGGAGAGATGCTAAAAACAAAAACAGAATGTACGGTGATCTAATATCTATTTAGCAAAAAGGAAGAAAGCCATACAATGGAAATCATGCAAAAAAGAAAGCAGGACAGCAAAAGAGACACAGATGTGTATAGCGGACTTTGGGACTCAGAGGGAGAGGGAGAGGGTGTGATGATTTGGGAGAATGGCATTGAAACATGTATAATAACATGTAAGAATCGAAATACCAGTCTATGTCTGATGCAGGATATGACACGCTTGGGGCTGACGCGCGGGGATGACCCAGAGAGATGTTGTGGGGAGGGGGGTGGGAGGGGGGTTCATGTTTGGGAACGCATGTACACCTGTGGTGGATTCATGTCAATCTATGCCAAAACCAATACAGAATTGTAAAGTAAAAATTAAAAATAAATAAATAAATTTAAAAAAAAAAAAAAAAAAAAAAGAAAGCCATACAATGTAAAATTTGATATTTTACATTACGTTTCACTCAGTATGAAGAAAATAATGAAAACATCTGCCAAAAATGGTAAATAAAAGAGGATGTATTGAACTTTATTCTTAGCTCTACCTAGGTACCATTAGTTTAGAATAAAGATTGGCAAACTTTTTCTGTAAAGGTCTAGATTGTAAATATTTTAGGATTTGTGAGGCTTACAATCTTTAATGTAACCACTCAACCCTGCTGTTGTAACAAGAAAGCAAAGATAACACATAAATGATTAAGTATGGGTGTGTTTCAATAAAATTATTTATAACTCTAATCTGTTAGTTAGATTTGTCCCAAGGGCCAGAGTCTGTTCACCTCTGTTCTAGAATAAGTACACGAAATATTATTACCACTCTAAGGCACAGAGACTGTCTTCTGACCCTGA
Organism: Oryx dammah; assembly: GCF_014754425.2. Taxonomy (NCBI): domain Eukaryota; kingdom Metazoa; phylum Chordata; class Mammalia; order Artiodactyla; family Bovidae; genus Oryx; species Oryx dammah. The sequence goes on along the minus strand of NW_024080557.1, from coordinate 3,775,636 downwards.
TTAACTTCTCAGTTTGCAAATAATTGTCAGTTCTGGTTCACGCCAGTCTTAATTTCACACCAAGCCTTGCCCTCCCTTTGAAAGTCATGATTGGTGTATTGAAGAGCCTATTAATTTTTCATAGCTAGAGATCTTAAACAGAATGGACTTTAAATCAGATCTAATAAACTGCCAAGCTGCTTGTGGTTTTAAACTGATGAAAATGTTGAGACAACAAAGTCTACTTTTCAAAAACAAATAGTAGATGGGATTTTTAGAGGGGATTATACTTTTCTTAATTCCTTTGGTTTTATTTTTAACTTGACTTAGGGAGAATTCAAGTATAAGACCTAGGTAATTTTGCTTTGAACAGTGGAAATTTCTTATCATATATTTATAATTTATTTATAGGAAATAAAACATTTTAATTAATTAGCATTCTTTCAGCTAGAGCTCTCTCTGCACACTAGATCTCTTCCTTGAAATGATTTTCCTGATGCACTGCTCCATGTGATTAATAGTACTGTGACTTTAAAAATAGCCTTTTGATGGTCATGCATATCTGTCTCCACCTCCAAATCTCAAATGTATATGATTATTTTTCACTAATTCATAAAAATTCAACAGATATTCACAGCAATGTTGTATGTACTTGATGTTAGGCACCGGATGAATTTTTGCTATGTATACATATAGGGTTGAGTTGCTATTTTTGAAATCAATTGTAAAAAAAAGAATAAATCCTCCAATTGAAAACGAAATAAATGTACTCTTATACATGAGGCAATATGTCTAGCATCAATATCTTAAACCACCCAGGGTGAGATAATGATGAATCCTATGTGAACTGAATGCCCTTCTGAAGATTTCCAGTGAACTTTGTTGCAGTTGAAAACTTTGGACTAGTTTCCAAAGTTATTTAAAGGTTTAGATGCCTTGGCCTCAATTTTCTCTTCCTCTGGTTCCCCTAGAGACAAATCCTTGCTGCATTTTATTCTGTCTCTGAGCCACTTTTGGTTTGGTTTCTTTCCTTAACTGTAACAAGAAAAATTAGGGGACTAAAATTAGGTGCTGTTTAGTGCTATCATGAACAGATTTATCAGATGCTTACCAAACTGCAGTTATATTTATTAAAGTTGCTGTGAACACTGAACCACTGGTCTTAGGGAAAATATAGGGTTAGTTTTCTGGGAGTGGCTGTTACATTTTTCTGTCAATTAATCAGTACATAATCTTATGTGTGTTTTTTTGTACATTTTATGCATGTCTACAAATGTACATGAAACTACTTTGAATATTGATTTTGAGGTTACAAAAGAATTTTAATGAGTAGGTGAATTTATATATATGGAATCTGTAATAATGAAGACGGGCTTTCCTGGTAGCTCGGCTGTTAAAGAATCTGCCTGCGATGCAGGAGACCCCTGTTCGATTCCTGGGTTGGGAAGATCCCCTGGAGAACGGAATAGGTTATCCATTCCAGTATTCTTGCCTGGAGAATCCCCATGGACACAGGAGCCTGGCGGACTACAGACCATGAGGTCGCAAAGAGTCGTACAGGACTAAGCACAGCACACACAGCAATATAAAAGACTGACTGTATTTTTGCCCTATTTTCTTCCTTTAAGGCATGTTTTCTACTTAGCTTTTTTTTTTTTTTTAAGTTATAACAAGATGGTAAGGAAATAGATTCCTTTTATTATTTGATTTATAAGTTTTTCCACTTAATTTGGCAAGGACTGACATTAGTCTTTATTGATACTATTATGAGGACTTGATTTCCTTTTTGGTAAGGGATGAAAAAAAAAAAGGTTGACCAGTTGATATAGCAGGCAATCATATATAATTTAATTGTCTTAAGGTGCAAACTCTTATAAATTAGTATTAAAGAATGGAATGGGCTTCCATGGTGGCTCAGGGGTAAATAATACACCTGCCAATTCAGGAGACACGAGTTCTATCCTTGGGTCAGGAAGATGCCCTGGAAAAGAAAATGGCAACCCACTCCAGTATTCTTGCCTGGGAATCCCATGGACAGAGAAGCCTGGTAGGCTACAATCTATGGGGTTGCAAAAGAGTCAGACACAACTTATCAACTAAGCAACAACAACAAGAAATGGAATAAAATATATTATTTAGCTGTCTTACAACATTTTTAGCTTCAGCCTAAATGATGCAAATCTGTGAAAAATTAACTCTTTTCTGAGTATTTTAAGTTAGGTATTTTGAAAGTCCAAATTCTATGTTAGATAAAAAATAATTATTTGCACACATGGTTAAATCCTCTTAGCCTTCTAGAAAAAAATATGATTGTAAAATTTGAGTTTATTAAAATAAAATCACATAGTATCATATCATTTTTATTTCTCCTAAGGAAGTCTTGGGCTTCCCAGGTGGCACTATTGGTAAAGAACCCTGCCAGTGCAGGAGACATAAGAGATGCTGGTTGGATGCCTGGATCAGGAAGATCTCCTAGAGGAGGGCATGGCAGCCTATTCCAGTATTCTTGCCCAGAGAATCCCATGGACCCAGGAACCTGGTGGGCTATGGTTCATAGGGTTGCAAAGAGTTGGATACGACTGAAGTAATTTTGCACGAACACATGCAAGAGTGTTTTAGAATGTATACAGTTATCCTTTTCAGATCAGACCCAAACAAAATAATAGCCTAGAATAGTTTTGACTCAGTTCCCTTTACCTGGTAAGACTTAAGCCCCAAGAGGAAAGAGACTCTGGCTCTCGTGATCAAGGCTGTTTCATTTATTTATACCATAATGCTTGACACATACTAGGTGCTCAATAGATGTTGGCAAATAAATGAGCAAATGACTCAGTTTATAAATATTACAACCTAGAGAATCAGGAAAGATTTATCCTCTAAAGTTAATCACTCTAGAGGTTTAAAAATCCTTAAAAAAACTTTTTAAACACTTTTATTTTTTCCAATCATGCTGATTTCAATATATTATTACTTTTACAATAATCTATGCTTCCCTGTATGCAGGTCAGGAAGCAACAGTTAGAACTGGACATGGAACAACAGACTGGTTCCAAATAGGAAAAGGAGTACGTCAAGGCTGTATATTGTCACCCTGCTTATTTAACTTATATGCAGAGTACATCATGAGAAACGCTGGACTGGAGGAAGCACAAGCTGGAATCAAGATGGCCGGGAGAAATATCAAGAACCTCAGATATGCAGATGACACCACCCTTATGGCAGAAAGTGAAGAGGCACTAAAGAGCCTCTTGATGAAAGTGAAAGAGGAGAGTGAAAAAGTTGCCTTAAAGCCCAACATTCAGAAAACTAGGATCATGGCATCTGGTCCTATCAATTCATGGCAAATAGATGGGGAAATAGTGGACACAGTGACTGACTTTATTTTTCTGGGCTCCAAAATCACTGCAGATGGTGATTGCAGCCATGAAATTAAAAGATGCTTGCCGAAACTCTAAATATGAAAGTGAAATCAATAAGTCCACTATAGAATAATAGAAAAGTGCCTCCTTTTTTGAAGAGTTAAGACAATATTTCTTTAACAGAATGCAAAAGATAGCTAACCATAAAGGAAAATAGTCATAAGGTAGAGTACTTTGAAATTAAGAAATTCTGTTTATTTAAAGACATAAATAATATAGTGAAAAGGTAAGCCACAGTATGGGATAAAATATCTACAATGTATATAATAAAAAGTGCCTGTTTTCTGAAGCTATAAACTATAAATCAGTAAGAAAAATAGAAAGTTTAAAAAATTTGGCCATAAGAAATAAATAGGCACTTCAAAGGAAAGTTTATAAATATGCCCAAGGAACATTTAACATGTTGCTTAATCTCAGTGATACTTAGTTAACAACAACCACCAAAAAAAAGTAAGTTAATCAAGAAGATATGATTGCACCACTACCAGAAGTGTTAAAAATAGCATTAATATATGTACATTTGACTATGCCAAAGCCTTTGACTGTGAATCATAACAAACTGTGGAAAATTCTTAAAGAGATGGGAATACCAGACCCTCTTACATGCCTCCTGAAATTAAAACAAGACATGGAACAAAAGACTGGTTCCAAATAGGGAAAGGAGTACATCAAGGCTGTATATTGTCACCCTGCTTATTTAACTTATATGCAGAGTACATCATGAGAAACGCTGGGCTGGAAGAAGCACAAGCTGGAATCAAGATTGCCGGGAGAAATATCAATAACTTCAGACATGCAGATGATGCCGTACTTATGGCAGAAAGGAAAGGAGAACTAAAGAGCCCTTGATGAAAGTGAAAGAGAACAGTGAAAAAGTTGGCTTAAAACTCAACATTCACAAAACTAAAATCATTGCATCTGGTCCCATCACTTCATGCAAATAGATGGGGAAACAATGGAAAGAGTGACAGACTTTATTTTCAGTTCAGTTCAGTCGCTCAGTCATGTCCAACTCTTTGCGACCCCATGAATCACAGCACGCCAGGCCTCCCTGTTCATCACCATCTCCCAGAGTTCACTCAGACTCACATCCATTGAGTCTGTGATGCCATCCAGCCATCTCATCCTCTGTCGTCCCCTTCTCCTCCTGCCCCCAATTTCTCCCAGCATCAGAGTTTTTTCCAATGAGTCAACTCTTCTCATGAGGTGGCCAAAGTACTGGAGTTTCAGCTTTAGCATCATTCCTTCAAAAGAAATCCCAGGGCTGATCTCCTTCAGAATGGACTGGTTAGATCTCCTTGCAGTCCAAGGGACTCTCAAGAGTCTTCTCCAACACCACAGTTCAAAAGCATCAATTCTTCAGTGCTCAGCCTTCTTCACAGTCCAACTCTCACATCCACACATGACCACAGGAAAAACCTTAGCCTTGACTAGATGGACATTAGTTGGCAAAGTAATGTCTCTGTTTTTGAATATGCTGTCTAGGTTGGTCATAACTTTTCTTCCAAGGAGTAAGCGTCTTTTAATTTCATGGCTGCAATCACCATCTGCAGTGATTCTGGAGCCCAAAAAAATAAAATCTGACACTGTTTCCACTGTTTCTCCATCTATTTCCCATGAAGTGATGGGACCAGATGCCATGATCTTCATTTTCTGAATGTTGAGTTTTAAGCCTACTTTTTTACTCTCCTCTTTCACTTTCATCAACAGGATTTTTAGCTCCTCTTCACTTTCTGCCATAAGGGTGGTGTCATCTGCATATCTGAGGTTATTGATATTTCTCCCAGCAATCTTGATTCCAGCTTGTGTTTCTTCCAGTCCAGCGTTTCTCATGATGTACTCTGCATATAAGTTAAATAAGCAGGGTGACAATATACAGCCTTGACGTACTCCTTTTCCTATTTGGAACCAGTCTGTTGTTCCATGTCCAGTTCTAACTGTTGCTTCCTGACCTGCATACAGATTTCTTAAGAGGCAGGTCAGGTGGTCTGGTATTCCCATCTCTTTCAGAATTTTCCACAGTTTATTGTGATCCACACAGTCAAAGGCTTTGGCATAGTCAATAAAGCAGAAATAGATATTTTTCTGGAATTCTCTTGCTTTTTACATGATCCAGTGGATGTTGGCAATTTGATCTCTGGTTCATCTGCCTTTTCTAAAACCAGCTTGAACATCAGGGAGTTCATGGTTCATGTATTGCTGAAGCCTGGCTTGGAGAATTTTGAGCATTACTTTCCTAGCATGTGAGATGAGTGCAATTGTGCGGTAGTTTGAGCATTCTTTGGCATTGCCTTTCTTTGGGATTGGAATGAAAACTGACCTTTTCCAGTCCTGTGGCCACTGCTGAGTTTTCCAAATTTGCTGGCATATTGAGTGCAGCACTTTCACAGCATCATCTTTCAGGATTTGAAACAGCTCAACTGGAATTCCATCACCTCCACTAGCTTTGTTTGTAGTGATGCTTTTTAAGGCCCACTTGACTTCACATTCCAAGATGTCTGGTTCTAGATGAGTGATCTCATCATCATGACTATCTGGGTCGTGAAGATCTTTTTTGTACAGTTCTTCCATGTATTCTTGCCACCTCTCCTTAATATCTTCTGCTTCTGTTAGGTCCATACCACTTATGTCCTTTATCAAGCCCATCTTTGCATGAAATGTTCCCTTGGTATCTCTAATTTTCTTGAAGAGATCTCTAGTCTTTCCCATTCTGTTCTTTTCCTCTATTTCTTTGCATTGATTGCTGAAGAAGGCTTTCTTATCTCTTCTTGCTCTTCTTTGGAACTCTGCATTTAGATGCCTATATCTTTCCTTTTCTCCTTTGCTTTCCCCTCTCTTCTCTTCACAGCTATTTGTAAGGCTTCCCCAGACAACCATTTTCCTTTTTTCATTTCTTTTCCATGGGGATGATCTTGATTTTAGGGGCTCCAAAATCACAGCAGATGTTGACTGCAGCCATGAAATTAAAAGACGCTTGCTCCTTGGAAGGAAAGTTATGACCAACCTAGACAGCATATTAAAAAGCAGAGACATTATTTTACCAACAAAGGTCCCTCTAGTCAAAGCTATGCTTTTTCTAGTAGTCATGTATGGATGTGAGAGTTGGACCATAAAGAAAGCTGAGCACTGAAGAATTGGTGCTTTTGAACTGTGGTGTTGGAAAAGAGTCTTGAGAGTCCCTTGGACTGCAAGTAGATCCAACCGGTCAATCCTAAAGGAAATCAGTCCTGAATATTCATTGGAAGAACTGATGCTGAAGTTGAAACTCTAATACTTTGGCCTCCTGATTCAAAGAACTGACTCATTGGAAAAGACCCTGATGCTGGAAAAGATTGAAGGCAAGAGAAGAAGGGAACAACAGAGGATGAGGTAGTTGGATGGCATCATTGACTCGATGTACATGAGTTTGAGCAATCTCCAGGAGCTGGTGATGGACAGGGAAGCCTGGCATGCTGCAGTCCATGGGGTGGCAAAGAATTGGACATGACTGAGCAACTGAACTGAAAGAACTGATCTAAGTGGAATATGAAAATATGTACAGATGAACCTATTTCCATAGCAGGAATAAAGACGCAGATATAGAGAACAGACATGTGTGCACAGAGGGGGAAGGAGAGGGTGGGAGAAATTGAGAAAATAGCTTTGACATATATATACTACCACATGTAAAACTGGCTTCCCTGGTGGCTCAGACAGTAAAGAATCCGCCTGCAATGTGGGAGACCTGGGTTCAACCCCTGGGTTGGGAAGATTCCCTGGAGGAGGGCACAGCAACCCACTCCAGTGTTCTTGCCTGGAGAATCTCCATGGACAGAGAAACCTGGCAGGTTACAGTCCATGAGGCTGCAAAGAGTAGGACACAACTGAGCAGCTAGCAGCAGCAGCAGCATGTAAAAAACAGATAGCTAGTGGGTAGCTCTGCATAGCACAGGGAGTTCAGCTTTGTGCTCTGTGATGACCTAGAGGGCGCAGCTTTGTGCTCTGTGATGACCTAGAGGGCTGGTGTGGGGGTAGGAGACTCAAGAGGGAGGAAATACATGTATACATATAGCTGATTCACTTTCCTGTACAGCAGAAACTAACACAACATTGTGAAGCAATTACACTTAAAAAAAAAATAGCGTTACTAATAATGCCATGTGGTGATAAACATATGGACCAACATGGCTCCACACACTGCTCATATGTTTGCAAATAGTAGCTACTTTTGAAAACTATATGATATCACTTACTGAATTGAACAGATACTCTATGATCCTTGCAAATCAACAATAAGAGCTTTACATGGTCAAAGAAAAGAAGTTCCCCCAAAGTAGATGAAACTATGATATGTTTGGTACTGGGACGTCTGTAAAAAAGTTCTCATACCAGGTAAGAGTGGGAACAAAAAGGAGAAACTTCCTAGCTTCATTTAAGAATGGAAGACAATTCTAAGCAATGGGTGTGAAAAATTCAGGCATAGCATAGAACTAACATTAAAGCATCAAATATCAATTTATTTTTTGGTCAATACCTGCTTTATCATAAACTTTGAGTAAATATTAACTATTATTCTGTTATTAATAAACAGATATTAATGAAAGAGACCTCCATTTTTGAGGCTTTGGGGATTTTAATGCTAAAACCTTAAAGCAGTCTTTATTTTAAAGCATCAAATATTAATTTGACAGAAAATTCCTACTGACTTTCAACAGAGGCTGCAAAGCCTTCAGCAGCATTTGACTCAACTGATGACAAAATAAAACTGTAAGTTTAGACAAATAAGAAATGCTCACAAAACTTTCCCTGACATAGCACAGAAATACAATGAAAATGCCCAATCTGATTGGATCACACATCATTTGTGAATTAATAAGTCTAAAGTTCAGTTCAGTTTAGTTTAGTCACTCAGTTGTGTCCGACTTTTTGTGACCCCATGAATTGCAGCACGCCAGGCCTTCCTGTCCATCACCAACTCGTGGAGTTCACTCAAACTCAAGTCCATCGAGTCAGTGATGCCATCCAGCCACCTCTTCCTCTATTGTCCCCTTCTCCTCCTGCCCCCAATCCCTCCCAGCATCAGAGTCTTTTCCAATGAACCAACTCTTCTCATGAGGTGGCCAAAGTATTGGAGTTTCAGCTTCAGCATCAGTCCTTCCAATGAACACCCAGGCCTGATCTCTTTTAGAATGGACTGGTTGGATCTCCTTGCAATCCAAGGGACTCTCAAAGTCTTCTCCAACACCACAGTTCAAAAGCATCAATTCTTCAGCATTCAGCCTTCTTCACAGTCCAACTCTCACATCCATACATGACTACTGGAAAAGCCATAGCCTTGACTAGACGGACCTTAGTCGGCAAAGTAATGTCTCTGCTTTTGAATATGATATCTAGATTGGTCATAACTTTTCTTCCAAGGAGTAAGCGTCTTTTAATTTCATGGCTGCAATCACCATCTGCAGTGATTCTGGAGCCCAAAAAAATACAAAAAAATAAAGTCTGACACTGTTTCCACTGTTTCCCCATCTATTTCCCATGAAGTGATGGTACCAGATGCCATGATCTTCGTTTTCTGAATGTTGAGCTTTAAGCTAACTTTTTCGCTCTCCTCTTTCACTTTCATCATAAGGTTTTTTAGCTCCTCTTCACTTTCTGCCATAAGGGTGGTGTCATCTGCATATCTGAAGTTATTGATATTTCTCCCAGCAATCTTGTTTCCAGCTTGTGCTTCTTCCAGCCCAGCATTTACAAAACATAAGTCTAATGTAAATTGTGTCTTAAAGAGGCATACTGTCAATATTTTTTCCTTTCTAAGTCTTCCATAAAATAATTTTGCACATTACAAACATTGGCATCTGAGATTTTCATGATGTTACCTCTGTGTGTTAATTCTCATATATATTCATAGAACAAAGAAAAGGGAAATATATATATGCAGAAAAATATTAAAAGTATTTTAAGAATTTCATTTTAACATATGACTTTTCTATGTTTCTACACTTTAAATATTTTAATACTGGGCATGCTTAAAATTGCAAAATCTGACCAGTGCTAAGGAGTAATACTTTGGCCACCTGATGTGAAGAGCTGACTCATTTGAAAAGACCCTGATGCTGGGAATGATTGAGGGTGCGAGGAGAAGGGGTTGACAGAGGAGGAGATGATTTGATGGCATCATCGACTCAATGGATATGAGTTTGAGTAAACTCCAGGAGTTGGTGATGGACAGGGAGGCCTGGCATGCTGCAGTCCATGGGGTCACAAACATCAGACACAACTGAGCGACTGAACTGAACTGAACTGAAGGAGCATGAGGGGGCTTGCTTGTAATGAAATCTGTGATGATTTAAATGTCTAAAACCACTATTCCCAACAAATTGGTTCAAAAATGATTAGGGTATCAAGGTTTAGAGATCCAGCCACAGAATTTCTGATTCTCCATCTCATTTAGAATTCTGGAATTTGTTTTTAAAGAACTCCACAGTTGATACTGATGCAAACTTAGGTTGGGGAACTATTACTGAATAGCTCATTGAATGATTTTCCATAACGGAAGAAGTACTTATGTCAAATTAAGAAGTGATTACTCACAATAGCCACAACTTATTGAACATTCTAGACAGCCACTAGACTCATTACACTTATAGAAATAATGAGGCAGATATTAAAACTCCGTTTTTATAGATATGTACTCTTAATCTCCATGTATCTCTATGTTTAGGCCAGTGAATTTGTATAGCAGAGGTCATAAGTTAATAATGAACTCTATGTTGTACTCAAAAGTCAGTAATAAGCCCATGTACTCTATTTTTTTTTCTTCTTGTTTTCTGTATTCAGGTTAAGTCACTTTGCAAGACAAAACAAAGATAAGAGGTATTATCGATTCTCTGTGAATTTTCTCATACATCAAGCTTATTAAATAATGGGGAATATCACGTAGGCTACTCAGGCTACTTTGAGTATAAGGAAGGGCATTTCATTCCTTCACTGTAGTAGGCAACAGTTAAAAAAAAATACTGAACAAAAGCAAAGCAAATTTCTAAAAACACTCTCTGGTAATTTTTTTTCTACCACATTTTCTTATCAAATATCAATTTTTAAATTATTCCATGCTTTGTACAGCAATGACACAAAGGAAATATGGATTTTTAAAAATATAAATTTATTTATTTTAATTGGAGGTTAATTACTTTACAATATTGTATTGGTTTTGCCATACATCAACATGAATCCACCACAGGTATACACGTTTCCCATCCTGAACCCCCCCTCCCTCCTCCCTCCCCATACCATCCCTCTGGGTCGTCCAGATATTAAGCATAGTTTTTAAGCCACAAAAATGACTTGAATATAGAATATACTCTAATGCTCGTTTTGAGCACATTTTTAGTAGAGTAGAAGATATCTTGTTTTCACTGAGATAAACTTTAAGAACAGTGTCCTGAGACAAGATAAATATATAGACAAACAAATAAAAGTGAAAAAATAGTTTGCTACTGTTATTTAATAACTTTGTTGGAAATTACATCCCTTTGCAACGAGAAATTTACCAAGAAATCATGTAGGGTTTAAAAAGCTTTTCTTATTCTTTTATTTAGTAATATAAAAATGTATTATGGTCCCAGTTCTATTTATTTTTACTTCATTTGCTCAATGAAGAACAAATATAACAAATTCTCACATTAAAAAACGTCAATGAACTCACTCACTCACATTCTATAATAATTTGTTATTATAGAATTTAAGATGAGCTGGACAGAAGTGTTTTCTTTTTACTAGTAGATAAATCAGAGAAGGCAATGGCACCCCACTCCAGTACTCTTGCCTGGAAAATCCCATGGATGGAGGAGCCTGGTAGGCTGCAGTCCATGGGATCGCGGAGTTGGACACGACTGAGCGACTTCACTTTCACTTTTCACTTTCATGCATTGGAGGAAATGGCAACCCACTCCAGTGTTCTTGCCTGGAGAATCCCTGGGAGCCTGGTGGGCTGCTGTCTATGGGGTCACACATGTCTGGACATGACAGAAGCGATTTAGCAGCAGCAGCAGCAGCAGCAGCAGTAGATAAATAATAATTTTGATTATACAATAAATAAAGTCAATGAAATTTCAAAATAAACTGTTTTTAAAAGTTGACCTTAGCTTATAAATAAAAGTTACTAATTATCAATTTATTTCAGGTAGTCACTTCAACAGGACCAGCAGAACTTCGAATTGGAAACAGCTGCTGAGTGTGAGAGAGAGGGTGGGTGGAGGGTATTGATACAGAAATGTGTAAGGCATGGAGTCTTGCTGTGAGTTGTCATGTAGGTGAACCTAAGTGCCACTTCCTTCATTATTTCTTACGATACACTCTTTGCTTTGCTCTGAAGGATTTCTCCCTCAGGAGCAGTATGTTCTTTAACAATAATTAAAACATAGAAGAGGTGAGATTTTTGAAATGAAAATTATCTTACTTCCCTATTTTTATGCCTGATTTCAAAATTCCCAACAAAACTCAGAATTTCCAAGGTCACACCTGTACCCTAGCCAAGTACAACACACTTCTCTAAATCCTTCCTTGGTAGCTCAGATGGTAAAGAATCTGTCTGCAATGCGGGAGACCTGGGTTCCATTCCTGGAATGGGAAGATCCCCTAGAGGAAGGAATGACAGCCCACATCCCCTAGAGGAAGGAATGACAGCCCACATCAGTATTCTTGCCTGGAGAATTCCACAGAGGATTCTGGTGGGCTACAGTCCATGGGGTTGCAAAGAATCAGACACAGCTGAATGACCAACACTTTCTCTAAATCCTACACTGGGTTTATGGTGCTTTATGTAGAGTCTTCACCAACACAGGCAATTTGAATGGTCCATTTATTTGGCTGCCCAGTAGTTTTTAAATCCCAGGACAATTTTCTGTAGAAGGATTTTAGTTGGATGAGAATTTCTCCTTAATATGTCAACCAGAAGAAGGGATAATTGTGATGGAGGAGGTGGGAAAGGAGATCCTGTGTGGTACCTTTACTGGAAGTACCTGGCTAGACAGCACATATTTGAGGTTCAGGAAATTGACTTTCTTAAATCACCCATGCCGTGCCCTTGGAAAGCCTCTGTGTATTCTCAAGAATTCAAGTTTTAAGATCATTGATTTAGAAAATTTCAATAATTTGTAAAAGGCCACTACAAGATTAACTTGTAGTTCAAAATTCCTGACTTCAAATAATTAAGTTCTTAACCACTGGACTGTACAGTCCATTTATCTTTATTAAAATACATTCTATGTAGAAAGAAATTCCCATTAGTCTTTAGAATTTGCAAGTACTGGACTGTCTCATTTACATCTCTCACTGTATACTGATACTATTTTAATAGCCTTGATCTGTAACTACATCTTTTTACAAGGATGTTTTTCACAAAGTTTTAATTTCTGGAAATTGAATTTAAGCCTTGGAAGATAGTATATCAGTTGGAAATATCAAATAAACTTTCTGTATTTCGATTTAGGAAATTTTATAGTAGTGATGTAATGATATTTAAAAGCAATTGTTTTGTGTGTGTTCAGATTTTATAGTTTGGCTATTCTAAGCTTCTCTAGTTTTTTGTTCTACTTTTACATTAATACAATGTTACAACATTATTATAAGATAAACATTTCAGCTTCATTCATTAAGAAAACCTCACAATTCTGTCCTAGAAACATTAATCATAGTAATTGTACTAAATTAATACTGTACATTCAAAATAATCTGTTTGCCTCTGCCAGCTGGAAATGTATTTCCCACTGGGGAATAACATACAACCGCTAGAGACCAAGCTGATGTTCTTCTTCCAGAGTGTTTTGTTTTGCACTGTTGAGGGAGGTTATAATATACTTCTTGTATTTTCTCAAAATGCTGTGGCTTACCACCCATTCATTGCTTTGAGGTATCGATAACATTGCACTTGCCTTTAAAGTCCAGAAAAGGAGGGCAAGAGTGAAAGAAAGTGAAAACATGGAAGGCAGAAAGGGAGGACAGAGAAAAAGAAGGAAGGAAACAAGGAAAAGAAGAAAAGAAGTGAGACATAGAAAAGAAGTTTAGACTTGGGAGGAAGCTTAGGTATCAACGAGGTTGATTATTTCACATATGGATTGGCATATCGTCATTCAGGGCAAATTTAGGACTAAAATGCATATTTTTGATTAAATATCAGAGAAAAATGAATCAATTTTTCATTAAATAAGTAAGATTAGATGAGAGAGAAATGTATTGCTATTAAGGCTGTTTGTAAAGAATTAGTTAAAATGATAAATTATGTAATTTCAGTTGAGCAACAAGAGAAGACAGTTGTGTAGGTCTATAGATTGGAGTATAACTGAGATTGAAGAACTCGTGCAATGAGTTATTTGAACAAATGAGCTGGAAGGAGAAAAATTTCCCAAAGATATACTTTCTTTATTGTGAAACAGTCTCTTTTTTAAAAAATCATGTTTGGATGGCTGTCTGGCTTCCTTGTATTTTATTTTGATGTTTTTCCCCCTCAGTTATTGTGAATAATTCTACCGTTATGAAATAAACAATGAAAACCTGTGAGCGCTGGGGCCTGCAGTGGATATTTTGGATAGTTAGTGATGTCAAAGGAAGAGCTGTGGTGGCCTGGTTTCCGCTCAACTGGGTGATCCACTTTAGCTCAAATCCTCACCTGGAAATTATTTTTCCTATCCCAAAGGGAGTAATATATAAATGTCCCACCTACCAGTGCAGAACTTTGAACACAGATATCTCACCTGCATCCTGAGAAAGTTGTATGCAGATCAAGAAGCAACAGTTAGAACCAGACATGGAACAATGGACTTGTTCCAAATTGGGAAAAGAGTATGTCAAGGCTGTATATTGTCACCTTGCTTATTTAGTTTATATGCAGAGTACATCGTGAGAAATGCCAGGCTGGATGAAGTACAAGCTGGAATCAAGATTGCCAGGAGAAATATCAATAACCTCAGATATGCAGATGACAGCACCCTTATGGAAGAAAGTAAAGAGGAACTGAAGAGCCTCTTCATGAAGGTGAAAGAAGAGAGTGAAAAAGCTGATTTAAAGCTCAACATTCAAAAAACAAACATCATGGCATCCGGTCTCATCACTTCATGGCAAATAGATGGGAAGCAATGGAAACAGTGACAAAATCTTGGGCTACAAAATCACTGCAGATGGTGATTCCAGCCATGAAATTAAAAGACGCTTGCTCCTTGGAAGAAAAGCCATGACCAACCTAAACAGCATATTAAATGCAGAAACATTACTTTGGCCACAAAGATCTGTTTCATCAAAGCTATGTTTTTTCCAGTAGTCATGTATGGATGTGAGAGTTGGACCAGAAAGAAGGCTGAGCACCAAAGAATTGATGCTTTTGAACTGTGGTGTTGGAGAAGACTCTTGAGAGTCCCTTGGACTGCAAGGATATTAAACCAGTCAACCCTAAATAAAATAAGTCCTGAATATTCATTGGAAAGACTGATGTTGAAGTTCCAATACTTTGGCCACCTGAGGCAAAGAGCCAACTCACTGGAAAAGACCCTGATGCTGGGAAAGGTTGAAAGCAGGAGGAGAAGGGGATGACAGAGGATGAGATGCTTGGATAGCATCACCGACTCAATGGACATGATTTTGAGCAAGCTCCAGGAGATGATGAAGGACAGGGAAGCCTGGTTTCCTGCAGTCCATGAGGTCACAAAGAGTGACATGACTGAGGGACTGAACAACACCAACAACAAAAATAGAGATAGTTGCGCTACCAGGTGGTATAAAAAGAAGTCTTTTCTGGAAACAAATAGCTCATGATAAGTATTTTGCAGAGCTTATTACAGGCAAGGAATTCTCCCCAGCAATATCACTACTAAGACTTCACACTACTGCAAATAATCAGAGTATAAGTTTTGTGCATATAAAGTAAGTCCTTGCTATTTGACAAAGGGTCTTCAAGCCCTTCAACCATCTGGAGTCACTGTCTGTTTTAATATGACTTTACCTCCAATTCCATACTTTTTGGGTGGCTCTTACCAAAATTTTGTGAATAATCAAGGGAATGCTTATGTTTCAAGTCAGGACATACTTCATTCTTCTCAGCCTTCTAGAAAGTTCATTCCTGCTAAACATGGTATTGCTTTTTCTGTCTTCCAAAGAACTACTAAAAAGTTTGTAGGTAGCAATCATTATTGTGAATTTTCTTGGGATGTAGCCTCTTGAAGAATGGCACATAAATGATTTAAAATCAAATATTATACATTTTTATTCAGGTTTATCACAACTGGAAATTCCATACAATTTTATTCTCTTCAGTGTCAAAGCAAATCTGTATGAGCCAGAGTTAAATACTCAAAAAAGACTTAACTACTGAACAGAAGGTGGGAGAGTGTCTAGGCACTAGGTGGAGCTAGTGAGAAAGTCCCAGAGGTCTTAAGAAAGAAAGTTGGTCCATGTGAGTAGGCAACTTGTTTTTATTATCTACCGATGTGGTGGTGAAGGTAAAGAGGTAAAGAATCCTCATGCCAATACAGGAGACACAAAAGATTGGGTTTGATCCCTGGGTCAGGAAGATCCCACAGAGAAGGAAATGGCAACCCACTCCAGTATTCTTGCCTGAAAAATTCCATGGACAGAGGAGTCTGGCAGGCTACAGTCCATGGGGTTGCAAAGAGCCAAACACAACTGAACATATACACACACACACACATTGATTGCACTACTCAAAGTTAGACTCTTACATCCCATAAAGGCTGAGGTTGACTACTTTTCTTAATAATTGCATTTCAAAGGCTTCTGCTTCAGGTCCATAAGATATTCCTAATTGTTTAAAAGGGAAGAGGAGAGGCAAAGATTTACATTTGAAAGGGGCAGAGAAAGAATTTATAAAGTAAAATGCCTAAGAAAAGAGAGAAGTTAGTGAACTAAAGTCAGATAGAAGGCTGTCTAAAATTTAGTCAAACCAGGGAGAATGTTAAAGACATTTTGACATTCGTTATCCTAGCCTCAACATTGTTGCTCAGCCGTTTTTCCTTTTCACATTTTCCACATTCTTCCAACTTCTTTCTTTCATATGCATTATTATTCAGCTCAGTTCAGTTCAGCCACTCATTCCTGTCCGACTCTTTGCGACCCCAAGCACTGCATGGGGCCTCCCTGTCCATCACCAACTCCCAGAGTTTACTCAAACTCACGTTCATTGAGTTGGTGATGCCATCCAACCATCTCATTCTCTGTTGTCCCCTTCTCCTCCTGCTTTCAATCCGCAGTAGGAGAATGAACCCTACTCCACTGAAACAGAAGGTGGTTCTGTCTTTCTCAGCAACAGGGTCTTTTCAAATTAGTCAGCTCTTTGCATCAGGTGGCCAAAGTATTGGAGTTTCAGCTTCAGCGTTAGTCCTTCCAATGAATATTCAGGACTGATTTCCTTTAGGATGGACTGGTTGGATCTCCTTGCAGTCCAAAGGACTCTCAAGAATCTTCTCTAACACCACAGTTCAAAAGCATCAATTCTTTGGCGCTCAGCTTTCTTTATTGTCCAACTCTCACATCCATTCATGACCACTGGAAAAACCATAGTCTTGACTAGAGGGACCATTGTTGACAAAGTAATGTCTGCTTTTTAATATGCTGTCTAGGTTGGTCATAACTTTCCTTCCAAGGTGCACGTGGTTTTTAATTTCATGGCAGCAGTCACCATCTGTAGTGATTTTGGAGCCCCCCCAAAATAAAATCTGTCACTGTTTCCACTGTTTGCCCACCTATTTGCCATGAAGTGATGGGACCAGATGCCACGATCTTCGTTTTCTGAATGTTGAGCTTTAAGCTAACTTTTTCACTCTCCTCTTTCACTTTCATCGAGAGGCTCTTTCTTTAGTTCTTCTTCACTTTCTGCCATAAGGGTGGTGTCATCTGCATATTGAGGTTATTGATATTTTTCCTGGCAATCTTGACTCCAGCTTGTGCTTCATCCAGCCCAGCGTTTCTCATGATGTACTCTGCATATAAGTTAAATAAGCAGGGTGGCAATATACAGCCTTGACGTACTCCGTTTCCTCTTTGGAACCAGTCTGTTGTTCCATGTCCAGTTCTAACTGCTGCTTCCTGATCTGCATACAGATTTCTCAAGAGGCAGGTCAGGTGGTCTGGTATTCCTATCTCTTTCAGAATTTTCCACAGTTTATTGTGATCCACATAGTCAAGGGCTTTGGTATAGTCAGTACACTATTCTTGGGTATGGTCAAAATTCATGTTTCACATCATTTAGTATGCAGAAAACTGTTCTCTTTTCTCTTCTTTTCTCCTTCCAGAATGAATAGGGTGAGGAAAACTTCATCGTTCCCACCCCAAGGGCTCTTTTCCTAGGCAACATGTTCTTTACACTGATATGATTAAGTCAATTCTTTTTTATGAATCTTCTGCAGTTTTATTCAAACAATAAATTCATTCCTTCATCACAAGAAAATGGTCATGATTCCAATGGCACTAACTTGAGTACCAGAGAAAATACAGTTTGAATAACCTCCCAAACTTGCCCACAGGGCAAGCTAGTTTCATGGATCTGTGTCTGTTCCTTTAACAAATGCAGAGGAGACATAGGAAAAGGTAAATAACTCAAATATCTTTGCTTCTGGGAAAGTTCTTCCTTGTTCATGTACTGTGGGTTTTACACTATTCTCTCAGGGATATATAAGTTTGTGTGCAGTCCCTTTACTTACTAAGCATTCATTTAGCTGATTATCAAATGCATGCATTTTAGTGTTTAAAGTCTGAGACTTTTTATTGTTTTTCCAACTCTGCTCTGCTATGTTTATGAAGCCACAAAAGCACACACCTCTCCAAGGAGAGTTAATGGACTAGTTTTGCCTGTTTTCTAGTTCAGAAGGGTATTCCCCATAAGGAAAAATCATAGTTTCATTAACCATTGCTGGAGCACTTTCCTGGTTTAAAATGCTGCCTTGGGACTTTTAGTGGGTGTCTGTGAAGAAAAGTGACAGAGGATTTGATGCCATAGGTCCAAACTTCACTGCATGGATATAGCTGCTGCTCATTACAGAATGTCTTTGTGCACTAGGTTGAGGAATTTTCTCTCCTCCCTGAGGGCTCTCATGTAGGGGTAATAATGGGCCTTGAGTTTTTACCTCTTTTATTAAACTAGCAGACTGATATCTGGAGGGAGACTTTGACAATCTAATGAATGATGTGCTATAATTATGTTGAAACCACTGGTCCCATGTTAACTTTTCATCAGTCATCATAATATCACAGAGCTCGTTAAAGTTGAAATGCAGATGATATGGAATAGATTAATTTTGAGTCTCTATTAGTCAAAAATTATATCAGAAGCTAGAAGAATGCATTCACTGTGGCATTGTTTTTCTTTGTTTATTTGAAGAGAAGATCCATGGGTTTTAAAAAAAGTTTTTAGAAACATTGCTGTGACTTTAAAATTTCCATTTAAAAATTATATGGTATGTTTTTTGTCAATTTTACAAGCTTATAATCGTATTACTTTGTCAGATTTTCCATTTATCATTTTGATTCCGTGACTCCATTAGAGAGGAATGTGTTGGTGGACTAGGTGCACTGGTAAATCATTTGTGAATAAATTGATGAACTCAATTTGTAGTATTCAGCCTGAATATTGTAGATCCTTATTCTTTACATTGTATATTTGAAATGGGGGCTAATTTATAATGCATATGACTGAAACAGACATATAAATAAGCAAAAGATATGTTGCAACCAAATTATTTTGAACAATATCTTCATATTAGTGATTTGTTTTCTCTATTTTTTGGCTAAATGCTTATCAATTTTATTAATTGTTTTAAAAAGGATCAATTGTTGTTTCTATTGACTTTTTCTACTGATTTTCTGTTTTCAGTTTAATTGATTCCTGTTTTTTATTACCCTCTTCTTTCTGCTTGCTAAGTCACTTCAGTCGTGTCTGACTCTGTGCGACCCCATAGACGGCAGCCCACTAGGCTCCCCCGTCCCTGGGATTCTCCAGGCAAGAACACTGGAGTGGGTTGCCATTTCCTACTTTGAGTTTATTTTGTATTTCTTTTCTTACTCATTTTAGGTAGAAACTTAGATTGTTCATTTGAGAATTTTTTTCTTATATAAAATGAACATATAATACTATAATTTTCTTACTAAGCATTGCTTGGCTGCATACCACAAAGTTTGATTTTTTTTTTTTTTTGTATTTCCCTTTTACTGCAGTTAAAAAAAAATTTTCCTTTTAATTTCCTACAGGCCTTTCATTGACCCATGAATTATTAAAAAGTATATTTAATTCTTTACTTTAAAAGTATTTTTTAGTTTCAATTACTGGTTTGTTTTTATTTTGTGGTCAGAGAACACATTTTTCATTTTTTTACATTTATTATATAAAGAATTATTTTATGCCTTGGGATATGATCTATTTTGTCATATGTAGCAAGTGCACTTGAGAAAAATGTATATTTTTCTGTTATTTTTTGGAGTATTTATAAATGTAATTTGATCCAGCTAGTTGATGATGTTATTTCATTTTTTCTATATTATTGTGGATTTTTTATCTACTTATTCTGTTGATTACTAAGCTGTGTCAAAGTGTCCAACTATAATTGCAAATTTTTCATATCTTTTTTCAGTTTCACTGGTTTTGTTTATTTTAAAACCTGTTTTTAACTGCACACATCTGCAGATTATTGTGTTCTTCATGAAATGGTCTTTTTATTATTATGTAATGTTTCCCTTTGTTGTGCTGTGCTGCTTTTAGTCCCTCAGTTGTGTCTGACTCTTTGCCACCCATGGACTCTAGACCAGGCTTCTCTGTCCATGGGGATTCTCGAGGCAAGAATACTGGCGTGGGTTGCCTCTGGAGGAGGGATTGAACCCAACCCAGGGATCAAACCTAGGCCTCCCACATTGCCGGCAGATTCTTTACCTTCTGAGCTACCAGGGAGGCCCATGAATACTGGAGTTGGTAGCCTATCCCTTCTCTAGGGGATCTTTCTGACCCAGGAATCAAACCAGGGTCTCCTGCATTGCAGGTGGATTCTCTACCAGCTGAGCTACCAGGGAAACCCTGTTTTCCTTTACCTGTGGTCATTTTCTTTTCTCCAAAGTTTACTTTAATATTAATGGAACCATTTCAACTTTAATAACTCTTTGCATGAGATATCAATTTCCATTCTTTTACTTTGAACTTACTTACATAATTATATTTACAGGGAGTTTTTTGGTAGATAGCATACCTTTTAATCGATATATTTATATCATTTACATTTATTGTTAATTTTGATGTGTTTCATTTGCTACCCTATTTTAATATTTGTGGGTTTTCTTTTCTTTTTTTTTTTTTTTGGTTTGCTATACTTCTTTTTATTTTTGTTCTTCTATTTCTCTTTTCCAATCTTTATTATGTCATTAAATTTTTTCAGCTTTCCACTTTAGTTTATATTTTGAATTTCCTTGCCTCTACTCTGTACTTTCTGTTACTGAAGTGTGAAGACAGAGAAAGGGAAAAACAACAAGAATTTGCCTCATGTTCTTTGAATAGTAGTTTCTCTGATCAGAGAGAAGGGTTCTCTGCCCTTAAACTTTTAATAACTACCCATTATCTCTGCTATGACTTTGCTGTCACTGGTGCCATCCTATTGCCAGGGTATTGGGATGGTAAGGAAGAGGAAGAAAAATAAGCAGAAGTTTTCCTTCCTTCTTGGACCTAAAATAGAGAGCTTCTCTTATATGTATCTAATGAACATGTCTGGTTTCTTAGCTATGCTTGGGAAAAAGAAAATAAACTCACCACCACTTCAAGGAAGCAGTTTTCATCCCCATCTCCCTTCTTGTTGCTACCGTTTACTTTTCAGAGTTCTTAAATATCTGTTCTGTGCATTCTATTGAGGGTTTATAGTTGCACTCAATAAGAAAAACAGGGTGGCGTATATGTGTTTTATTTTCTCCAAGCCAAAATCCTTGAAAATATTCTTTTGTTGTTGATCAGCAAAAAGTCCATGTGATATACAACACATGCCGCTTCTGCTGTTTAGTCGCTCAGCTGTGTCCAACTCTGTGCGACCCTATGGACTGTAGCCCGCCAGGTTCCTCTGTCCATGGGGATTCTCCAGGCAAGAGTACTGGAATGGGTTGCCATGCCCTCCTCCAGGGGATCTTCTCAGCCCAGGGATCGACCCTGGCTCTCCTGCATTGTGGGTAGATTCTTAACCACTGAGCACCACAGAAACCCATATAACACATAAAATGCCACATTTTCTTAAAGAAAAAGAAAATAGAACCTGATGAGCATTGTTATACCTCAACAAACCGTACATTAATTTTCTAAAATTGAAATTTATCTAGAAAACTTTTTTAAGAAGGGTAGATTAATGTAGTAACTAAGATCACAGTGTCTTGGAAGGGACTAGTTGATACCAGTTGTCTGTGTAATCACTCCTATGCCTTCCATTCTATATGTGTAAAATTGGATACATGAAATACCTACATCTTAGAATTGTTATACAATTAAAAAGACATAGAGTAGTACTTAGCATATAGTAAACACTATATAAGTGATAGCAATTGTTAGTGTGTGATCAGACAGTGAATGCTACAGTCCTAAAACTAAGTGGAAAATACACTAAAATAGAGAGAAAACAATAATCTAAAATCTAAAATGTGGGTGTGAAAGTATTGTCAGCAATTCCTTACAGCATTGAACATTAGAAGAAGAGCAAATTGCTGAACTTAAAGCACAAAATGAAAGATTACGTATGAATCTATTTAATATAATTTGGGGTAAATTACAACAAAATGTGTAATTTAAATCTATATTTTGAGAAATTTTTGATGAAGTAATATTTTTTCCTATTGCTTAAATTTGCTTAAATGGTACAATTTGCACCTGTTTGAAATAGTTTCTTCCACACAAAAAAATTACCATGAATTGCAATCACAACAAACACTGTCATTATATCTGTAGCTATGGTTGGAATACTATCTTCTTTCTTTACTTTCTTACATTAAAAAGATGTACATTTGTTGAGAATGTATGCAAAGTTCTGTGCTAGGCTTTGACTGAGCAATTAAATTTTGCTCAAAATTTTACTTCAAATTCATCTCAGTGAGATGGGCTCTGCTCTATCAAAAAATTTCACACATGGATTTTTATACACTTTTCCTGTTGAACCATTCTCTTCTTATTATCTATCTATATATAACCTATCTAACATACTGTGAATTTTACTTATTTTGTCAGTTTATTGTCTTTCACTAGAATATAAGCTCCATGCATGAAGGAATTAATGTTTTATTCACTACATTACCACCACCATCTTCATAAGTGCTTAGTAAATACTGGAAGCTCAAAGAATTTGGAGGATAAATGGCTTAATGGGCATTCATGATTTTTACTTCTTAATATGTATAATTATTATGAAATAAAGTAAATATATATATATATCTGATTTTTAAAATAACCCACATAGGTGGATTCAAAATGTAAAGAA
This sequence comes from Oryx dammah, assembly GCF_014754425.2. Lineage (NCBI taxonomy): Eukaryota > Metazoa > Chordata > Mammalia > Artiodactyla > Bovidae > Oryx > Oryx dammah. The sequence continues at coordinate 3,752,772 of NW_024080557.1, read as the reverse complement.
TAATGTTTATGAGGAGACAGCATGATGTAATAGTAAGAGCAAGTCTGAATTCACATTCTTGCTCCAATACTCATTAGTTATATAACCTTGAGAAGATTATCTCATTTCTCAGTTTCCTAGTCTGCATAAGTGAAAGTGAATGTTGCTCAGTCAGGTCTGACTCTTTGCAAACCCATGGACTATACAGTCCATGGAATTCTCCAGGCCAGAATACTGGAGTGGGTAGGTAGCCTTAACAGGGGATCTTCTCAACCCAGGGATGGAACCCAGGTCTCCCACACTGCAGGCAGATTCTATACCAGCTGAACCACAAGGGAAGCCCAAGAATACTGGAGTGGGTAGCCTATCCTTTCTCCAGCAGATCTTCTGGACCCAGGAATCGAACAGGGGTCTCCTGCATTGCAGGCAGATTCTTTACCAATTGAGCTATCAGGGAAGCCTGCAATGTAAATGACAATCCTTGTTTTAAATATGAACTAAGTGAATGCAGTCAAAGGTTTTTGACTGACTAGCACACAGGAGACTTGGACTATAAAGAAAGCTGAGTGTCGAAGAATTGATGCTTTTGAACTGTGGTGTTGGTGAAGACTCTTGAAAGTCCCTTGGACTGCAAGGAGGTCAAACAGGTCAATCCTAAAGGAAATCAGTCCTGAATATTCATTGGAAGAACTGATGCTGAAGCTGAAGCTCCAATACTTTGGCATCCTGATACAAAGAACAGACTCATTCGGAAAGACCCTAATTCTGGAAAACATTGAAGGCAGGAGGAGAAGCGGTCAACAGAGGATGAGATGGTTGGGTGGCATCACTGACTCAATGGACATGAGTTTGAGCAATCTCTGGAAGTTGGTAATGGACAGGGAATACTGGTGTGCTGCAGTCCATGGGGTCACAAAGAGTCGGATACGACTTAGCAAGTGAACTGAACTGAGCACACAGAAGACTCTTAACAATGGTTAGCAAGGCTTCCCTGGTGGCGCAGAGGCTAAAGTGTCTGCCTGCAATGTGGGAGACCTGGGTTCGATCCCTGGGTCGGGAAGATCCCCTGGAGAAGGAAATGGCAACCCACTCCAGTATTCTTGCCTGGAGAATCCCATGGATGGAGGAGCTTGGTGGGCTACAGTCCACGGGTCGCAGAGTTGGACACGACTGAGTGACTTCACTTTCACTTTCACTACATATATACATACACACATCATTAGTTACTCAAACCTCTCTGCATGGTAAATAGGATAGGCATTCTTTTATTTTGTATTTATTACTTATTATTTAGCACGCTTTAATTTCAGATGAAGACAAACATTTGAACACAGAGCTAATAATTGATCAAACTGGAATTTGCAACCAAACCAAATTCTTACAATTTTAAAGCCAAGTTATTTCTTTTAGACTTCGCTGGTGGCTCAGATGGTAAAGAATCTGCCTGCAATGCAGGAGACCTGGGTTCAATGCCTGGTTCAGGAAGATCTAGTTCATCATCTTCAAATATTTATTGGGTTTCAATGTAGGGCATATTAATGTGTTTCATACTGTTGGGGGATGGCGGGTAAAAAAAATCCTGATACATTGATGCTCATTGTGGCATGGTTATAATGACAAACTACCAGCAACAGTCACCCAAGTTTCGGAGAAAAGAGATTATTGCTGAATCAGAATGGTGAGAGTGGACATCCTTGTCTTCTTCCTGATCTTTTAGAGGAAATTCTTTCAACTTTTCACCACTGTGTATGATGTTAGCTGTGGGTTTGTCCTGTATGGCCTTTATTATGTTAAGGTAAGTTCCTCTATGCCCACTTTCTGGAGAGCTTTTTATTTTATTTTTTTTTAAATCACAAATGGGTGTTGAATTTTGTCGAAAGCTTCTTTTGCATCTATTAAGATGATCATATGTTTTTTATTTTTCAATTTGTTAATGTGATGTATCACA